>NC_141617.1:42009138-42111638 GCF_047967505.1 Dipteris shenzhenensis
AAGAAGAAGGGCCATGTGATTGTAGATTGCCGGGTCAAGAAAGCAGATGAAAAGAATGGTACCCTGAAGAAGACAGATAAGGGGAAAGAGACATCTAACACAGTGGAAGTAGAGTTGGATCTATTTCTGGCCATTGAGGAAGAGTGTTCCTCAGTTCAAGAATCTTCAACCCACTGATTCATGGGTGTTGGATAGTGGTGCCTCCCATCACATGACCTACAAAAAGGGTCTATATTGTTCCATGCAGCCTCTATAGGAACCCATCATCATGATGGTTGGTAATAACGCAAAATGCCCTGTTGATGGTACAGGTACGGTTTCATTTGTTTCTGTAAATGGAGATGTTAAGAAACTATCTAATGTGCTGTATGTTTCACAAATCAAGAGAAATTTGCTATCAGTTGCTTCCACAAGTGACCTTGACCATGAAGTGAGGTTCAACAAGACAGGAGCAAAAATTCTAGATAGTGCAGGCGATCTTGTTGGCACAGGAGTAAGGAAGAACAACCTGTATGAGCTAAGTGCTCTTACAGCCACCGCTGGAGTGGGCACAAGCAGACTTTGGCACAAAAGATTCAGCCACATCGGATTTGCAGTGCTGAAGGAGATGCAAAAGCAAGGTATGGTTGCTTACTTACCTACAATCACAGAAATCAAAGAACTGTGTGAAGCTTGCATGATGGGCAAGCAACAGAGAAAGGCATTCCCACAAGAAAGCAAGAATAGAGCAAACGCTCCTTTAGAGTTGGTGCATGTTGACTTGTGCGGTAAGATGCCTACACAGGCCTTGGAGGGATCTTCCTATTTTTTATTGATTATCGACGACTATAGTAGGAAGATATGGGTGTACTTTCTTCGCGAAAAGGCTCAAGATTTTGGTAAATTGAAAGAATGGCTATAGTTTGTTGAAAATGAGACAAAGAGAAAAGTGAAGAAAATCAGATCGGATGGTGGTGGTGGTGAGTTTGTTTCTACAGAGTTTGGAAAGAGCAAAGGGATCAAGCGATAAACGATGACACCACATATGCCTCAGCAAAATTCGGCTATTGAACGCCGAATGCAGACCACTATGGAGATGGGGAGGTGTATGTTGAAAGGTGCTGGACTGCCAAACCACTTTTGGACTGAGGCTGTCAATACTACGGTCTACATCCTTAATCACAGCTATACAAAGGCACTCAAAGGTAAAACACCACATGAGACTTACAATGGTAAGAACCCATCTATCTCCCACTTCAGAACGTTTGGGTGTGAATGCTATGTGCATGTACCAGACAAAGAGAGAAATAAGCTACAACCAAAAAGCACCAAATGTATCTTCTTAGGCTATTGTGATGAGAAGAAAGCCTATAAGTTGTATGACTGAGAGGCAAAGAAGATCATAGAGAGCCGCGATGTGGTGTTCAGGGAGCAGCCACATGTAGTGGAGGTAGAGAAGAGCTCTTCCACTTTATCATCAAGCGAAGAGGTAATTCACTATGGACCTATCCAAGGAGCTATAAAGGAGGAGGAAATATTAGATGATGAAGGTATAAGTCACCAACCTGTTATTACACCACCGAAAAAGCCATTGCCATGATGGGTAAGGCAGCTCTACGACCATGATAACCAAATGCCTATGTCTGTTGAGCAACATGCAGATGGATCGAGGAGCAAAGGAGAGCTTCTGCTCACATAGCCAATATGGCCTTGATGGCTGAGATTATTGCAGAATTAAAGGAGCTTGCGAGTTTGGAGGAAGCACTTACAGACCGAGATTGAAAAAATGCTATGCAAGTAGAATATGATAGCATCATGAAGAATGAAACTTGGGAGCTGATAGATCGACCACCTAACAGAAGGGTTATTGACACCAAGTGGGTTTGGAAGGTAAAGTACAAGGCCGATGGGACTTTGGAAAAGTACAAAGCTAGAGTGGTTGCACAAGGATTTTCACAAGTTGAAGGGTTTGATTTTTAGGAATCTTTCGCTCCAACTACCAGAATGACCACTATTCGCACAGTACTATCAGTGGCTACTCATAAAAAGTGGCCAGTTTATCAAATGGATGTTAAATCAACATTCGTGAATGGTGACCTCGAGGAGGTGTATGTGGCTCAGCGACCTGGGTTTGAGGCCCCCCATTATGAGAACAGAGTACGTAAGCAGAAGAAGGCTCTATACGGGCTGAAGCAAGCCCCAAGAGCATGGTACCAACAGATAGACAAATTCTTTCATAAATTAAACTTCAAAAGATGTGCCTCAGATGCTAACTTATGTGTGTACAGGAAAGGTGAAAAATCTACTATTATTGTTCTATATGTGGATGATCTCCTTATTACATGTGACTATGAAGACATGATCCAACAGACTAAAGAGGCGTTGAGCAATGAGTTTGAGATGACAGACTTAGGCTTGATGCATTACTGTTTGGGGATTGAAGTCTGGTAAGAGCCAGACAAGATCTTCATCTCTCAGCAGAAATATGCAAGGGAGATCTTGAAGGCATTTGGTATGTCCGAGTGCAAGGAGATAGCTACACCTATGGAGGTAAATGCGAGGTTGTCTATGGAGGATGCCTCACTACCAGCAGACATCGGGAGGTACAGAAAGTTGGTTGACAGTCTCATCTATCTGTGCAACACCAGACCGGACATCAGTTTTGCTATTGGCGTTTTGAGCAGGTTCTCCAATAAGCCTCGGGATAATCATTGGATTGCAGGGATGCGGGTGCTTAGGTATGTGAAGGGCACTCTTGATTATGGCATCATTTATGGTATTGGCACTTCCTTGGCTGGTCATTGTGACTCAGATTGGGCTAGAGATGTTGATTCCAAGAAATCAATTTTTGTATATTGTTTCTCTTTAGGTTCAAGTATCTTCTCTTGGATCAGTAAGAAACAACCAACAGTGGCATTGTCTTCTACCAAGGCTGAGTACAATGCAGCATGTCTTGTTGCTTGTGAAGAAGTGTGGCTGAGGAGGATCTTATGGGACATGGGAGTGCAAGAGGATGAGGCAACTGTGCTGAGGTACGACAATCAAAGTTGCATGGCCATTGCTAAAAATCTAGTGTTTCATGCGTGCACAAAACATTTAGTATCACTATGTGCGTGATTTGATCGAGGACGAGATAGTGGAATTGGTCTACTGTCCAACAGAGCAAAATGGAGCAGATATCTTCACCAAGGCACTCGGGAAGGATCAGCTTCAGGGTTATCTTCAGAGACTCGGCATTGGGCCAAGAAAGTAGTTCACCTACGGGTGGGCATTGAGGGGAGGTATTAGATATGCTCAATGCCCCACTCTCCTGGTAACCACCAGTGGTCCAAGGTGCTCAAGTTGTAAGGCCCCCATATGAGGAGAAGCCATGTGTGAGCCCCCCACTGGATGGATCCTGACTTGCATGTTAGATGAGGTCTATCAATGAGGCCATTGATGGTAGAAAGGTGATTGTGTGGGAACCCCTTGCTCTTGCTGGGGTCTAGTAGGCCCCCAGCTGGGAAATCGTCGGAGGACCAATGCCCCCCCTGGTGAGGGTTTGAGGACGAGAGTCCCCGAGGCGATGGTATAGGACATATTTCTTGAATATTTCATAGACGACTAGTCGGTTCCACCAACTAGGTTGATTGGTCGACTTTATTGACTAGGTTGGCTGATCACCATCAACTACATTGATCCGACTACCGCCCTTATAGCTATAAAGAAGAGACCTTCCCAGTCCATTGTACTAGATCGAATTTTCCAATAGAAATCTTCTGGCTAGTAGCTCTTTACCTAGTATTTGTCTAGATCGCCATTTAAGCTCTATTGTGGGAGCGCACGGGTGTACGAAGGCATCATTTATACTAGTTTATTGTGTACTCTCTATTCTTTGCTCAATTTTTGTTCCGATGTACCGTGTATTTTAATAAAACACACACACACACACATATATATATATGAAAACATTTTTCCCAACTAAAAGCAATGCTAAAGATCCAATTTGAGAATTTTATAAAATGCATTCAAAACCTGAAATTTTATTCTTGAACTTAAAACCCAAGGATTTCAACCTTGAGACTCAACGCAACGAGTCTCTAACCAATGGTAGATGGATCATGCTACTCGTTCTGAGAATTGTAAGAGAAGACCACTAAGCTATAAAACTTGACATCATGTTATGCTTGCATCTGAAAAAAAATTACAATGCATGCCTCATGGAGTCTCCAAACATATGCAAATTGGAGTAGGACGAACCACCCTCTTCTACAGCCCTCTTAGCTGCATCCCTCATCTCACCAGCTTTCCTGCGATATTCCCTCCCCCTCTCCCCTTCCATCAGCGTCCTCACCCCACTCTCCACTCCCACCTTCGTTACACATCCATCAATATCTAGTTTCAATCGTAGTCCCACTCCCCACTCATGCTCGATCAACCACGACGTCGTCTTTTGCTCCCCAAAATCCGTCGGCATTCCTAGGAGTGGCACTCCCAGAGAAAGGCTCTCGATCGTAGAATTCCAACCGCAATGCGTCAGGAACCCTCCCACGGAAGAGTGCGATAATACTTTCAACTGCGGAGCCCAACTTATGATCAATCCCTGCTCTTTCGTGCGCCCCAAAAACCCCTCTGGAAAAAGATCGGACACCTTGGAGCCTGGGTTGCTTCGGATCACCCACAGGAACGAATGCCCGCTGCTTTCCAGTCCTAAAGCAAGCTCATGGATCTCATCCTTGCGGAGAGATCCAATACTGCCAAACGATACGTAGATGACTGAGGAAACAGGCCTAGAGTCCAGCCAACCGAGGCAGCTCTCGTCCTCTTTCCACAACTGCACAGGCCCTTTACTCTCCTGAGAGGCATCAGCACTCAGAACACCCGGAGGAAGCAGAGGCCCAACTCCGAGAACTTTGAAGCTTTGCTTCATAACTTTGAAGGGTTCCGGCTCTAAGTCGTCAAAGGAGTTCACAATCATCCACGCGCATTTGCGATCGCCTTCGAAGATGCGGAGAAAAGACTTGAAACCCATGTCAGAAATGTCTTCTACTTGAAGAACACTGGGGAGGTAGTCGACAGGAAACGGTGGGATGCCAGGGATATATGAGACCATATCTGGAGATGACTTGCTCGCACTCTTATCTGCGAACAAATTAGAGAGATTGAGAGGCAAAACCTGAGAAACCCACAATGCAAAGATTAACAGGGCTTACACAGCTAACCAGGCACGGAGGTCGATCATTATGCTCGCAGCAGACTCACAATAGAAGCATATGTCTCAAATGCGATCCTGGCGAGATGGGAATTTGAGGACTCACTTTTGACGGGAAGGTGACCCTGCGCAACGATGAGATCCACATAGTGATGGATAACATAGGAGGAGGCGCAGGAAGTCCAGAAAGCGACTCTGGGGATGCCAAACTTGTCAGCCACGCCTTGACTCCAGGAGACAAACGTATCAGAGATGATGCAAGTAATAGGAGGCTCCTGCTTCTGAAGGTCCTCCACCAATTTCTCCACTACGCCGGAGGCAGCCATTTTCCCGACCGCCTGGAAGAGCTTCAGGGCAGCGAGGGGGCCATCGCGGTCCTGGTCGGCGATGCCGTCAGGGACAGCAACGAGAGAGATGGAGGGGTGGGGAGAGGGGGAGGACTCTTTGTGCATTTGATCGAGGCGGTGTTGGGTGAGGAGGAAGGTGATTTTGAAGGAGGAGGAGGAGGCGAGGGAGAGGGCGAGCTGCATCATGGGGTTGATGTGGCCAAGGACAGGAAAAGGGAAGCAGAGGGCGTGGGGGGGAGGGTGAGAAGCCATAGCTGAGCAGCAGCTGGGGAGGAGGGAGGAAGCTGGGTGTGTGAGACTCAAAGTCGGAACGCCATAGACGGAGCTTCAAAATTGGTTACTATAACTGAGCAGCAACTCATGCTTATTTGGATGCTTGACACTTGTAAAGAACTCACACTTGTTACGTTTACACATCCCTCCATTTCATTGCCCTCCTGTTGTTCCTTTCACCACCACAGCCTATCTTCATAGAGCATATTTCTCTCCACATATCACAAAACTTTTGGGTTTCAAATCTTTCAAGGTTTTTTCTTGTCAATTTGCAGATTTTTTCGCTTATATATAACTAGGTTGCCTAAAATTTTGCGGATTTTAAAAATGTATTTCACAAGTGCACATGAAAATGTTGCAGGTTCATTGTATATTGTCTGCAGGCTTTCTGTGAACACTGATTCCCACGTAGGTGAATTACTCTCTCGAAATCTGCAGAGACAGACCATAGTCATTCTCCACAAATTTTGTCTTATTTGGCTATCTATTGTGTAGAAGCTCACGTTAACATCGTGGATTTGGATGAAGGTACGTGTGCAAATAGAGAGGGAGAGAATTTCGGCAAGGTTGGAGTGGATCTATCATGTTGCAATGACCTTGAAACTTAGGAAACTAAATGAATCACAAACTAAAACTTTGAATCAATTTATAATCTCAATACTGTGAAGAGAGTGGGAGAGAAGGAAGGAGTCTCACGTGCCGCTTTCTCACATACACAATGGGAGAATATACACAAAGATGGAGGCTGAAAACAGTTTTCCTTTTCTTAGTTGTGAAAGCCAAAAGAACTTTAAGTACACAAGAATAGGTGAACCCTATATGTGGATCTTAAACCAAACTCAGCTAACTAAGGTGGCATACTAATTGAGTCACTAACTAGAGTACATAAAGATAGCTGTCATCCAGCTATTATTCATGGGTGGTGTACCAACCGCATCTGTAGCTAACAAGTCGATGACATAAATGCACAACGGTCACCTTGGCATATCACGAGTCAAGCTCGATATCTCAACACTCCCCCTCGAGCTCAATCCCAATTTCTGCACACCAAGCAGGTGTCTAAACTTACACAGCTTCTCTACATCCAATGCCTTCATGAATATGTCAGCTACCTGATCCTCTGTGCTGACATAAACTAGATCAATAAGATCTAGTAAACCTTCTCCCGCATATAGTGATAATGCACCTCAATGTGCTTTGTTCTAGCATGATAGACTAGGTTATTTGCCAAGTGTATACTGCTCATGTTGTCACAATAAATGAAAAATGGCCCATCTGTAGACTGATGCATATCATAAAGTAGCTTATGCAACCAAGCTGCCTCACATGTAGCCATTGTTGTATCCATGTACTCAGCCTATGTGCTCGACAAGGCAACTGTAGGCTGTTTCTTGCAGCTTCAAGTGACAGCACTCCCAAAAGAGAACACATATCCACTAGTAGATCGTCTATCAGAAATACTACCAGTCCAATTAGCATTAGTGTATCCATGCAATTGTATCTGAACCCCAGTCTCATAAAATAGTTCATACTGCAATGTGGACTTCACATACCTCAATATGAGTCTAGTCGCATCCAAATGTGGTTTCCTTGAAGCCTGCATAAATTGACTTACCAAACCAATAGCATAGCTCAAATCTGGCCTGGTAATAGTCATATAAATCAAACTTCCTACTATGCATCTGTACATAGTAGGGTCTTCCAAAAGCTCACCTGCATCTGCGCTTAGCTTCATATTTTGTTCCAAAGGAACTGAAATAGGCTTACAGCTTGTCATCCCATATTTGGACAGCATATCCAATCCATACTGCCTCTGCAAGAGTCATATCCCACTTGTGGATCTAATTATCTAAATGCCCAAGAAGTAACGTAGCTCTCCCAAATCCTTCATCTCAAACTTTTGCTTCAATAGCATTTTCACATGAAGGATATCTTCATCACTATCACCTGTGATGATCAAATCATCAACATAAATGATAAGCAACATAATGCCTTTCTCTGTTTTTCTCACATAAAGTGAGAAATCTGCCTTGGAAATTTGAAAGCCAATAGTGACAAGATACGTCAGACCATGCTTTGGGTGCTTGCTTCAAGCCATACAACGCTTTCTTCAACCTGCAAACAAACTCAGGATGAATAGCATGAACATAACTTGGTGGCTGCTCCATAGAGACCTCTTCTTGCAAATCACCATGCAAGAAAACATTCTTTACATCCATCTGATGTAAAGACCATCCCTTTGATGCAGCCATAGCAATGACTGCTCTTACGGTTGCCATCCTTGCAATCGGACTGAATGTTTCTTCATAATCAATGCCATATGTCTGTGCATACCCCTTAACAACTAATCCTGCCTTGTATTTGATCATAGAACCATCTGCATTGTGCTCCACCTTATAAACCCACTTGCACTCAATTGCATTCTTGTCTTTAAGCAAAGGTACCAATTTCCATGTAGCATTTGCTTCCAAGGCATCCATGGCTTTCTCCCATTTTTCTTTTTCCATGGCTTGCTCAAAAGAAGTGGGTTTTGGTTCATGTATCACTTTGACCATATAGGCATAGTGAATGGCTGTAAATCCATCATATTTCAGCCTATCCATAGGATACCTAGCTCTGGTAGACCTGCGCAAAATAGGCTCACTACCAAGTGCTCTCAAAACATCCCTTGTCTTCCTTACTCCAGGTGTAACAATAGAAGGAATACCCAACTCATCATCAAGGCTCTGTTCTGAGCCACTGGATTCACCATCCACATAAGAGTGACTTGCATTCATATCAACCATGGGCTAATCTGCTTTCTCTTTTCTTTTTCGTGATACTTGCATACCACTATCTGCATTGCTTTGAGGAGATCCTCCTGATCTCAATTTGCCTGCCCATGGCGAAGTATGTGAAACACTCCTAGAGGACACTATAGGTCCACTAATATTTTGTGATTACTGTTGTGAATTCTGTGTAGCATTACCAGTTTGTGCATCTACATCATCAATCACATTTACTGGTTTATACTAGCTACTCATCTCATTAAAAACATCTGTGCTCACTGTAAACTTACAAGTAGAAGGGTTATAGCATCTATACCCTTTCTGATGCAGAGAATAACCAATAAGGATACACTTCTAAGCTTTTTGATCCAACTTGGATCTCAACTCATTTGGCACATGAACATAGGCAATGCAACCAAAAACTTTCAAATGAGAAATATCAGGTTTCCTACCAGTATACCTCTTCTCTAGTGTCATGCCATGTATTGCTGTAGTGGGAGTCCTATTCATTATGTAGACTGTTGTAGCAACTGCTTCAGTCTAATAATAATATGGTAGGTCTTTTTCGTTGAGCATGGCACGAGATACCTCTCCAATATGCCTGTTTTTCCTTTCTGCAAGTCCATTTTGCTGTGGGGTATGACTGCATGAATATTTTTGCTTTATGCCATGCTCCTGCAGGAAACTTGCAAACTCATTTGAGAGGTACTCGCCCCCTCCATCTGACCTTAGGCATTTTATTTATAGGCCTGTTTCTTTTTCAACCATAGCTTTAAAAGCTTTGAAATGCCCAAATACTTCACTTTTGTTTTTCATAAAATACACCCAAACTTTTCTGCTATAGTCATCAATAAAAGTAACAAAATAATGACAGCCTCCAATAGATGCAGCTTTAGTAGTCCACACATGAGAGTGGATTAATTCCAATGGCCTCTTACTCTCTTGAACATGTCTAGGTGATGGTTTCCTTGCCTATTTTTCAAATTGATAGGCTTCACATACCTTATGTATTTATGCAATCTTGAACTTAGGCAATCCTGCAATAATATTTTGGGCCTGCATTAATTTAAGTCACTGTACATTAACATGACCAATGCATTTATGCCATATATCAATATCTACAACTACACCGGTCCCATGTGCAAACATTGCCGCACTCAATTCAGGCATGTCCGCATCCAACATAAACATCCTGCCCTTCTTCTTCCCTTTTGCTATCAAGCGACCTTTATTTTTCATATCCTCAACAAAGCATCCATGAGGATTAAATCTGACCTGCAAGCCTTGCTCAACCATTTGACCAACAGAAACCAGGTTCTTGGTGATATTCGGGACATGAAATACATCAGACATGTATTTCTTTTTTCCATCCTGCATAGACAAAGGAATTTTACCAATCTGCACAATAGGATGTGCAGTATCATCACTAGTCTCCACAAATCCTGGTCTTTCAATTTTTCATGCATCCTGCATCCATTCTACATGACCTGTCATGTGGTTTGATGCACCTGAGTCAACATACCACACATCATTGCTTTCTTTTGCACTTGTCACAGAATTGGTCATGTGCTGCACCATAGACAAATGCTCATTTCTGTCATCATCTTGTCTACTAGAGGATGAATAATTGCCTTGCTGCAATTTTCCAGTCATGATGTCATTCTGCTTTTTATAGCAGTTTTTAACCATATGATCCATTTTACCACAGTAGTAGCATTCAACATTGTTGTTTGCATTTTGACCTCTCTGCCATCCACCACGACCTCTTTGGCTCCCCCTGCCTCTAAAGTTACCACGTCCTCCTCCATAGGACTGGTTTTCTTAAATTTGCTGCATATTCTAATTTCTGCCATGACCAAACTCAGCTAACTAAGGTGGCATACTAACTGAGCCACTAACTAGAGTACATAAAGATAGCTATCATCCAGCTATTATTCATGGGCAGTGTACCAACTGCATCTGTAGCTAACAAGTCAGTGACATAAATGCACAACAGTCACCCTAGCATATCATGAGTGGAGCTCGATATCTCAACAAACACTCCATCTTAAATTGCACAAGCACAATTCTAATGTGAGTATGGCTTGGGAATGGAGCTGAAACTAGAAAATTTTCACCTCTTGCTCCTTCTCTTACGTTACAAGATGTTTTGGTAGATTGACCCAAGTAGATGTTTGAGTAAGAAGACTTTCCAAAGCTCAACGCCTTTGTGAAAAGATCTACCACTTGCTTAGTCATAGACAATAATTAAATCAACTCCTTCAAAAAGTAACTGTTCTTATATGAAGTGATGATGCACCTGAATATGCTTGCTATCCACATCAAACATGGAGGTGCTAACTGAAGTGGGCAGCTCATGTTGTCAAAGTATATGGGAAGTGGAAATCCCATGACATAGATCATACTCTAGGAATAATTTACCACTTCACAGCCACTTCACAAGCTCTATTTGTGATGTCTCAATATTCAGGCTCTATAAAGGACAAAGCCACTGTGAGTTGCTTCTTTCTTTGCCAAGAAATCATTGTAGGACCAAGAGAAAACATTAAGCTACTAGTAGATCTTATCATCAACACCACTAGCTAAATCTACATCAACAAAGGCTAAAAGTTAAAGTTGAAAATGATTGCCATACACATGGATTTCACACATATCATGGATCTCAATAGGCTACTATGAGGTTTGAGTTCTATATAAACTAGTTGAAAACAATCACTCCATATAAACATCTTTGATTTCTATATAAACTAGCTTTAAAGTTCACTCCAAAGTTGAGATCTAATCTACTTATCGTCAAGTAGCTTTAAAGTTCCCTCCATAATTGAGATCTAATCTACTCATGGTCAAGATGAGGATCCATAGTTTGTCTATATATGTCAGGGTTTGTATCTAGAGAATCAACATATTGAGACATCTTCAAGTATTCTCCATGGGAGTGTTACATTGCTTGGCATCATCATCTAAAAGTGATATGGTGGCTTCTTTGCGTGCTTGGATTGAGTTGGCATAATCTAGAATGAGACCCCAAGCTTTATACTCCAAGAAAATAATGCAACTAACCCAAATCTTTCATTGAAAATTTTAATGTTGATTTTAACATCAACAAGCAACTATCCACAAGAACCTTAAGTAACTAGTAAATCATCTACATAGATGATTATTACTATAATACTCCTTCCAATTTGAAGGATGGAGATAGATGAATTTGCAGATGAAGTGTGGAAGCCATACTACTATAAAAATTACTCAATCTCATGATTCCATTGCATAAGAGCTTGCTTCAAACCATAGAGAGATTTTAGCAATTTGTATTTTAAATATTATTGCCTTGGAGATGCATATCCTTAAGTTGATGCATATAAAGCACTCCATTTAGGTACCCATTGAGAAATGCATTTTTGGCATCCATATGATAGATGGGTAATTGAAACTGGGCTACTATGGAGATAATACTCCGCACCATTTCATTTTAGGTATGGAGCAAAAGTCTTCTCGTTATCTATTCTATAATATTGAGAGGAACCCTTTGTTACAAGTCTAGACTTATACTTCATGAATCGTCTTTCAATGTTTTGTGAAAGGCTTGACCTCGTAAACTCATGTACAACCCATGCTATGTTTTGCTTGGGGTAGCCCCTCAAGCTTCCATGTGTAATATGGTCCATGATTGCCTAGCATTCCTCACCCATGATTGCCTTGCCACTCCAGCTATTTTATAGCTTCTTGACTCAGATAAATGTTCATGGATCTCCATGAACTTTTCCATACAAGCATGATTGGTGGTATAAGTCTACCCACCATGTACCTTTGTTTCATAGGGCGGGACCTTCTCAGAGGTTAGTACCTGTGTTGTTAAGTGTGTCTGTTACTAAGTTAGTAAGCGGTGCACCTAAATGTGTAATAATGCCAAGGGGCAAATGTTTTAATTGTGCCCTAAGAGAGGGGTAAATGGTGTACCAAGTTAAAGGTCTAGAAAGATGACATGTGGCAGTGGGAACCATCTAGGGAACTGAGGGCTTGTGGATAGGCAAAAAAAAGAAATAGAAATTACGTGTTTTTTTGTTGAAGCAATCCACAAGGAGGCTAGGAGGATATTTGTGATGACATCGGAACCATTCGTAAAATTTGTATCAATGACTATGGTTTGCATAACAACATTAATTTTCCTAGGGGATGATGCAAACATGGAATTTATAGGAGTAATATGTTGTATAACTATAGACTCTTCATTAACAATATGTATGTTATACTAAGATACACTTTTGAGGACTCTTAAATCATTTGACTAGGCATAGCTACTTCATTAGTAGTGTGATCATAATGTAGAATCCTGTAGGATAGAATAGATGCATCGTGAAAGAGGTGTGAGAGCACAATGAAACAAAATGGTAGTTCTCTATTATGGATTGTGAGAGAGAGGACTCTTTCTTACAGAAAGGGGGAGAAGGTAATACCTTCCCTACATAAGTGGCAATCAACCCACTACATCAGTAGGATTGCCTTTGGCTTACATCATCACTTAGGTCACACACTAGACACATCATAGCACTTGATGTGCCTTTACAACACACACAAACACACATGTGACTCTCCTAGATGCACACATGCACCATAGAGCAAGCCCTTGATCATACTTATCCCAACATACCCCCCCTCAAGGGGTTGCCTCTTGCAGTGTCAAGGATACATCTAGTCTCATAGTTTCTCATGCCATCTCATGGTGGTCAAGGATAAATCTATGGCTAGGATCTCATGCTAGCAAGGGTTCCCAAGGGTGTGAGGTTCACAGAAATGGGATAGTCAAAACACATATCACATGGTCTACATCATATGGTGATTAGAGGTGATTTGCAAAATAACATATGATATTCTTTTTGGAGTACTACTCCAAGTAGAGAACCTCAAAATTTGACCAAGTGATGATAAACATAAATTCAAAAGACAAAGTGCTTAAAAAGCATAGTCTTTATTTTCTTCATTTACTGATGGAGTTCTTCATTCAGCCAGATTTGCTTTGTTGTTGAAGTAGTCCTTCTTCACAAGAAATGCTTGATTCTCTTTGGAGTTGTTCTTCTTCATGGAATAACACATTCCCTTTTCCAATTGTAGGTAAAGGAGCAAGATATATTTGAAGCATTTTCCTTGTGCACCAAATACTGTGAGATGATGAGCTTCATGTGAAGTTTCAAAGCCATCAATGTGGTGAATGTATGAGCCACTTAATCCCAAAGCAATGATATCAAAAAAGTTCTTGTCTTTGATCAACCAATTAGCTTTTTCTTTTGTAGACTTCTTTCCATTAACAACATACCATATCTTCTTTTTCATTAGCATAAACTCAGCTTTTGTTTGCCAAGTATGGAAACTAGTTCCATCCAACTTCTCTATATGCTTGGGCTTAGTCATCTTTATAATTCAAGTACTCATCAAGAGAGAATGCAAAGTATAAGGACACTTATGAGCTCCATGACTGAGTTCTACTAAAGTACAATCAAAGCAATGAAAGTCTACAGTAAATAATGAAAGCCCCAAACTTATAGTGATTGCTCAACACCTTTTGACCAAAATATGCCGAATTCTGTTAACAGAGACCAGAATAGATTGGAGGGTGCAATTCTCATAGCTCATAGCTCTATTCAAGGGGATTTTTATGCACAAAGAAAGGCCTTATACCAGAGAAGGTCCTCCACCAAGGAAGGGTGCAATGTTGCGCCAGGTCGCCATAGCCAAGCTTGAGAAGACCGACTGGTTTTTTGTCTGTTGCGCCTCCATTTCTTAACCAAACGAGCTCATATTTTATCAACAACTTTCCTGTAGTGTCATCCAACTTGGGCTCAAAGGGATTTGCAGATAGGTAAGCACAGAGGCGGCATTGTGCGATTTATCGACGAGCAGTCTTCGTGTTGGCGTTGCGCATACAGAGGGAATCTCCTTAATTGCTTGCAGCTAGAAGGTCGCCCATACACTAGGAGTCTGTAGCTCAAAGGGTTTCAGCAATGGTCGCATATAATGGGAGAATTGAGCTCTCACAGATTTGGGAAAGGAGGAGGAAAATGGAGAAGATGAAGAAGCTTTAAGAAACTAGTAGTTTATGCTAGAGAAAGCATCTAATGCTAGGCTAGGCTAGATCTAGAACCTAAAGCTCTGATACCAAGTGTAGAATCCCATAGGATAGAATAGATGCATCTTGAAAGAGGTGTGAGAGCACAATGAAACAAAATGGTAGTTCTCTATTATGGATTGTGAGAGAGAGGACTCTTTCTTATAGAAAGGGGGAGAAGATAATACCTTCCCTACATAAGTGGCCATTAGCCCCTACATCAGTGGCAATCAGTCCCTACATCAGTGGGATGCCTTTGGCTTACATCATCACTTAGGTCACACACTAGACACATCATAGCACTTGATGTGCCTTTACAACACACACAAACACACATGTGACTCCCCTAGATGCACACATGCACCATAGAGCAAGCCCTTGATCATACTTATCCCAACACATAATAGCTACTCTTCTCATTAATAAACATATTCGTGGAAAGATTAAACTACCTCGTAGTAGGATCTGATAACCTACATGCCATTTTCTCGTTACTTTTATGCCTCATCTTCTTTGGCATTTTCCACAGACCCGTGATTTCTTAGGTCTCTTTAGGCAACGTTTGAGAACTAGATTTTCTAGCGCCACCTTTGGGAAGCATTTCTAGCTTTTTGGGATTCACACACATAGACAAGAGTTTGAGTTGTTTTTCACTTGGGTTCATTACTCGGCGCTTTGGACTCTATGGAAGGATAGAAATCATAGAGACTCACTACAAGGCATAGGCCCTTTTCCGACGAAAATACCGACATTTTTTACACTAATTAAAAAAAAAAAAAGAGCACAAAGGTCATTATTAACGAGTTATTAACGTCGTTATAAGCATCGGAAAAGAACGGTCACTATATAAGCGTCACTATATAGCGACGCTAATAAACGTCACTATATAGCGACACTGGTAAACATCGCTATATAGTGATGATTAACAGAGAGAAAAAAAAAAGCATTAGTGGGGCAAAACAGGGCTTGAAAAAAAGCATTAGTGGGGCTAAACAGGGCCATAGCAAGCCTTGTTTTGCCCCACTAATATTTTTTTTTTTGTAATTACAAAAAAAAGTTTTTTATTACAAAATTTCCCTTGCGAAAAGATTGATACAAAATCGCTCAAATGAAATGATCGAGCAACAAAAGCATATACATGTCAAAGATATACAACATTGTTTGTTACAAAATTACCCTTTCGAAAAGGGTGATACAAAATTGCTCAAACGAGCTGATATACAAAATGATATACATGGCAAAGTATATGCAAACTACTACTACTACTACTACTCATTCGAATCATCGTCGTCCTCCTCGTTCTTGTCTTACTGGCCTGATCCTTGGCCCTCGTGAGCTGCGCCTAGTCCCTGACCCTCGTGAGCTGTGCCTGAACCTTGGCCCTCGTGATCACTCACCTCCGGTGATGGGACGCTCGAGCTTTGACTCTAAGAGAAACCATATTAATTGAAAATTAGATTGGAACTTAAAGAATAAAACAATTTAAAAAGTGAGATTACAAGTAGGAGTAGACTTGTATCGTGCGAGCAGCCACCTCAGCCCAATCGACCGTTGATCCCATTGCCTCCTGCTCAATAAACCACGGCTTTGTTCCTATGCGAAACGCACGTCGCGTCTCTGCATCTGTAGGAAGACGACCCATCGTAGCTTGTTGTGGACCCAATTTATGAGAGTTAGATAAAGTGCATATAATATGTAGTAAAACAAATAGAATAATACATTAAATGAGAAGAAGTAGACTTACCATGGTTGCCTCAAATGCCAACCGTCTGCCTGCACCAAAGTGCGAAGTACCTATGGCGTCCAGTCATCTCCTCGCAGCCCTCCTCTGACCTTCAAACCTTTCAGGATGGTCCCTATTCTGCTTCTTGAAGAACTTCCAATCAGCTTTGTCTGCCCAGCTAGGTTTAGCCCTCCCCTTTGCGATGGAAGTATGCAAGGTTGATCTACGATGCTTCAAGACCAAACCCATGCGCTCGCACATGTAATTCTCATTGAACTCCCAATTTGGTGGGTTAGGGTATTTTTCTTTTAATTCATTAATGACCGCCTACTTCTTTTGGTCATCTTAATACTGCCAATCAGTAGCAATGCCGCTCTTGAAGTGGTGGCTCATCAACCGCCTCATGGTGGCCATCACTGCTTTGCCCTTTCTATCTTCTATTATCTCTCCGATAGCTGTGATTTGATAGGAGAGGTCCTCGACTGGGTAAGGAGGACTCATGGTAGTGGCAGAGTTAGAGCGAGTGGTGTTTGTGCGAGCACTTTCAGAGCGAGGAGTAGCTATGGGAGTAAGAGAGGGTAAGGGACCTGACTAGTATTGGGTCTCGGGATGAAGTGGAGACTTGTAGGGATGTGTGTGCTAACTCGTCTACATCTCCCGAGTCAGCACAACATAAGCGGCCCCTCCTACTCTTCCTTCCTTTATGATGGGCATGCCCAAGTGATGACACCTCGGTCGAAGGGGCGCGAGGGGATGGCTAGGCAGTAGGTCCAGCTGTGGGTGTAGGAGAGGGAATTACTGAGGTCCTCTGGGATAGCAGAGAGAAGAATCTCACTACCTTCTCATCGGTCATCTATGCTATAAACTCATCGAAACTCCCGACAAAGCCATGGGCTGCTAGCAAAGGAGTACCCTGAGGTGTAGTCACAGTACTACGTCCGAGGAGAGTCGGGCTAGGGGTAGTCGTAGTGCTATGTCCGAGAGGAGTAGGGCCAAGGGTATAGTCGCATGGGTAGGCCCCTGAGGTGTCGCCTGAGAGGAATCAAAGTCCTCTGGAGAATAGAGATTACGATGTCTCCTCCTGCGAGACTGTCCGTACTCGTCGGATGTGCGACGTGATCCCATGTCTAACGTAGACACAAACACGAAAACAAAAAACAAAAAACAAACATAAGCATAGGCATAGGCATATGCTTATGAAAAGAAGACAAAAAGAGAGGAAAAAAGAAGAGAAAGAAGAGAGGAGGAGGAAAAAAGAAGAGAAAGGAGAGAGAAGGAGACTCGAGAAGGAGAAGGAGAAGAGAAAGAAGAGACGAAAAAAGAAGAGAAAGAAGAGAGAAGGAGAAGGAGAAGGACATGCATAGGCATATGCTTATGAAAAGAAGAGAAAAAGAAGAGAAAGAAAGGAGAAGGATATGAATAGGCATATGCTTATGAAAAGAAGAGAGAGTGAGGAAAAAAGAAGAGAAGGAAAGGAGAAGGAGAAGGAGAAGGAGAAGGAGAAGGAGAGGGAGAGAGGAGAAGAGGAGAAGAAGACATATGCTCATGCATAAGCATAAGCATAAGAGAAAGAAGAGAAAAGGAGAAGGAGAAGGAGAAGGAGATGGACATGCATAGGCATATGCTTATGAAAAGAAGAGAAAAAGAGAGATAAAAGAAGAGAAAGAAAGGAGAAGGATATGCATAGGCATATGCTTATGAAAAGAAGAGAAAGAGTGAGGAAAAAAGAAGAGAAGGAAAGGAGAAGGAGAAGGAGAAGGAGAAGGAGAAGGAGAGAGGAAAAGAGAAGAAGGAGACATATGCTCATGCATAAGCATAAGCATAAGCATAAGAGAAGGAAGAGGGAAAAAGAGCATAAGCATAAGAGAAAGGGAAGGAAATGATATGCTTATTCTTATGCATGAGCATATGAGCATAAAAGAAAAAGAGAGAAAGCTTAAGCATAGGTAAATACATATGCTTATGAAAAGACATTGAGAGAGGGGAAAGAGAGGAGGAAAGAGAGAGGAAAAGAGATTGAAAGAGGGGATGAAAGAGGGAAAAAAGAAGAGGGAAAAAGAGCATAAACATAAGAGAAGGAAGAGGGGGCCATTGAGACATGCTCATGGATAAGCATAAGCATAAGAGAAGGAAGAAGGAAAAAGAGCATAAGCATAAGAGAAAAGGAAGGAAAGGATATGCTTATTCTTATGCATGAGCATATGAGCATAAAAGAAAAAGAGAGAAAGCTTAAGCATAGGCAAATACATATGCTTATGAAAATACATTGAGAGGGGGGAAAGAGAGGAGGAAAGAGAGAGGAAAAGAGATTGAAAGAGGGAAAAAAGAAGAGGGAAAAAGAGCATAAACATAAGAGAAGGAAGAGGGGGGCAGGCCATTGAAAGAGTGAAAAAAGAAGAGAAGGAAAGGAGGAAGGAGGGAAAAAGAGATGAAAAGAAGGGATAAAGAAAAGGGAAAAGGAAGAGAAGGAAGAGAGGGAAAGAAGAGGGAATAGGGAAAGAGAGGGGAAAAAGAGAGGGAAAGAAGAGGGAATAGGGAAAGAGAGGGGAAGAGAGGGTTCCTACACCCATCACTGCAGCTAGCGCTTAAGGCACTAGCTGCAGGCCAACGCAAATAACAAAATAACAAAAGGAAAAAAGAGGAAGCACTTTCTTACCTGGAATAGTCCTGCTCGGTGTTTTGTGGACTGGCCTTACAAAAGAGAGGAAACATACCATTTTTCAAATAACTAGTTAGAGGAAGGAGGAGTTTAAAGAAGCAACTTCTCAAAGGGATTGGATTGAGGAGACAAGCATAAGCCTACAAACAAGGAGAAAGAGGAGGAAGAGAAATACCAAAAAGACTAGAAGAGGCGAGTCTTCTTTCTTTCACAAAATCTCGTTTTTTATCTTTAACCCTTGAAAATCAAGCATGAAAACTAGCACATAGCCTTAGCAATACAAGAAGAAACATGCTTCAACACTCACAAAACAAAATATCACAAAAAACAAACCTACATTGCTTAAAGAGACTCACCTTCTTGAAAAACTTCTTTTCACACAAGTAAAGAGGGAGAAGGGTGGAGAGGAAGCACAAGTGTTAGGGGAGGGGTTGAGTAGTGGTGAGGAGTGGAGAATAGAGAGGAGGAAAGCAAGGTCGTCGGACATAGGGTGGGAGAAGAGATTGCTTTTCCCACAATAGAGATGCTAAAGAAAGCGCCGCGCCATGGGGTTTCGGGTTTAAGCCCATAGCGTAGCTATATAGTGACGCTTGTATTTAAAAGCATCACTATATAGCGACGGTGGAACAGAGCAAAACGTCGCTATATAGCGACGTTTCAGGGCACTTATTGTTAAAAGCTAAAAAAGAAGCTCATAGGTGGCTATTTTATTACTATTAATAAATTTCCTTGCAACTTATGTTGTGATTTTAGAAGTGTGCAGATGGAAGGGACGAGTGGAAGCTCATCAGATGATGCGCCAAAGCCCGGGAGCACAAAGTGGCTTATGGAGAGGTTCTATTGTCATTGCACTCATTGCAAGCAAGAAGTACGACATCAATGTCATATTATCATGCACCACTTACAGATGTATGGGGAGGAACCCGAACCAGTACCCACCATTGGTGTTGCACGTGTTGATGAATTATCGGTAAGTCAAAGCTATTTGAGTTCATGGTTAATATTGGATACCATTATGATACGAAACCTTGAGACAAGATCTTATATTTACATGAAACCTTAAAACAGGATGAGGAGGCTGACGAGGGTACGCATATACCTTCACACTTTGAGCAAGAATATAGTCTCTCGGATGATGACGAGGGTATGGTCGACATGATGGATTCTATTTTTAGGGGCACTACATCCCATGTACATGTGATGTCAAAGTCTGAGGTCAAAATGCGAGAGTTGAAATCAACACAGTTGTACAAGGGTGCTAGGATGTCTAAACTATGTGCTTGTCTCTCAATCTATTTGGGCACACTTGGTTGGTTCCAAAGACTCGAGAGGAGTGCGAGAAGACTTACATGCTATGAATAGGATGTCTTGTTTGTGGCCCCAAGTGCATCCTTCAGGAAAAATTATCCTCCCGAAAGCAACATGGATCCTCTCTACGAGGGAAGAGGCAACGGTCAAGGTAGACATTGCCTCTTTTCAAACACCCATAGAGTACATGCATTGCTTGAAAGGAGCATTTTCAAAGGACAATAAGCTTAGTGGGCTCAAGTCCCATGATTGGCACAAGGTCTTACATGTATTCTAAGCTGTAGGATTAGTGTACCGATAATCGCGATGCGTTAGCGTAATTATGATTATGTTATATTGTTGACATGATTTCTTTGTTGCTTTGATAGTTCATCCTCCCAATTACAATAAAAGGGTGCTTACAAGAAGATGTTAGAAATGCTATATTCAAGATCAGTGGTATTGTGAGGTATGCTTACTATCAAATCACATTGATTGCATTTTCTTCAATTTAAGCTGAATAATCTGTAGACTGATTATGAATATATCTTACATGGGCATGTGAAATAGGTGGATATCTCAAAAAGAGATCTCCATATCGAGCATCAAGAAGGCTAGGGTGGAATCCATCGAAGCCATATGCTTTCTTGAGAAGCACTTTCCCTCAAGCATTATGACAACTCAAGTACACTTGCTTGTACACATAGTTGATGAGGTGGCTATTGCAGGTACCGTTCATAGTCGGTGGATGTTTTTTCTCGAGCGGTTTATGAAAACTTTGAAGGGATTTGTAAGACAAAGAGCAAGACCAGAAGCAAGCATGGCAGAGGGATGGCTTGTGCAAGAGTCATTAGTATATATCACGCAGTTTCTTGCATCCACGGATCCCGATATGCCGCAAGCTTGGCATAACAAGGATGATGATCGCATCATTGGCGAGGTTCCCCAAGGAAAAGGGATTGAAAGAAAGATGAGCAAAGAGAAAATGGAGAAATTCAATAAGTTCTGTATCCTCAATAGCAAGGAGATGCAGAAGTGGATTGAAAGATATGAAGCAGCCAAAGCAGAAAGAATAAATGCAAGGATGAGATTCAGAGTAATGTACAGGCGATCGCAACCATATCCACGGGATCTGACTCTTCTCTCCAGTCACATGTCACTTGATTGGCTACAACTGGCTCTATGTAAAGCCGAACGCGATGGAGAGACAATAAATGAGTGCGAGTGAGAGTTATCATCTGGATACATATGATGCATGTAAGTTTCTTACCTCTTGACATAATTAAGTAATTATTTGTGACTGATTTGGTATGCGCCACGTGGAAGGACAAATGCGTACATTTTTACAATCCCTACTAGCACGACTACGTATGAAAAATGGCACACGTACTAATGAAATACGCACGTGGACTTATCTGTTGGGGATGAAACTTCACATGGCTCTTAGGCTACCCTGGACATACATCACGCAAGATTTGGTCTCCAACTGATTTGGTATGCGCCACGTGGAAGGACAAATGCGTACATTTTTACAATCCCTACTAGCACGACTAAACCCTAAACCCTAAACCCTGAACCCTAAATCCTAAACCCTGTTGGGGATGAAACTTCACATGGCTCTTAGGCTACCCTAGACGTACATCCATGCAAGATTTGGTCTCTAACTGATTTGGTTTGTGCCACGTAGAAGGTATAATGCGTACATTTTTACAATCCCTACTAGCACGACTAAACCCTAATACCTAAACCCTGAATCCTAAATCCTAAACCCTGTTGGGGATGAAACTTCACACAGCTCTTAGGCTACCCTAGACGTACATCCACGCAAGATTTGGTCTCCAACTGATTTGGTATGCACCACGTGGAAGGTATAATGTGTACATTTTTACAATCCCTGCTAGCACGACTAAACCCTAAACCCTAAACCCTGAACCCTAAATCCTAAACCCTGTTGGGGATGAAACTTCACACGGCTTTTAGGCTACCCTAGACGTACATCCATGCAAGATTTGGTCTCCAATTGATTTGGTTTGCGCCACGTAGAAGGTATAATGTGTACATTTTTACAATCCCTACTAGCATGACTAAACCCTAAACCCTAAATCTTGAACCCTAAATCCTAAACCCTATTGGGGATGAAACTTCACACAGCTCTTAGGCTACCCTAGACGTACATCCACGCAAGATTTGGTCTCCAACTGATTTGGTATGTGCCACGTGGAAGGTATAATGCATACATTTTTACAATCCCTACTAGCACGACTAAACCCTAAACCCTAAACCCTGAACCCTAAATCCTAAACCCTGTTGGGGATGAAACTTCACATGGCTCTTAGGCTACCCTAGATGTACATCAACGCAAGATTTGGTCTCCAATTGATTTGGTTCGCGCCACGTAGAAGGTATAATGCGTACATTTTTACAATCCCTACTAGCACGACTAAACCCTAAACCCTAAACCCTGAACCCTAAATCCTAAACCCTGTTGGGGATGAAACTTCACACAGCTCTTAGGCTACCCTAGACGTACATCCACGCAAGATTTGGTCTCCAACTGATTTGGTATGTGCCACGTGGAAGGTATAATGCGTACATTTTTACAATCCCTACTAGCACGACTAAACCCTAAACCCTAAACCCTGAACCCTAAATCCTAAACCCTGTTGGGGATGAAACTTCACACAGCTTTTAGGTTACCCTAGACGTACATCCACGCAAGATTTGGTCTCCAACTGATTTGGTTTGCGCCATGTAGAAGGTATAATGCGTACATTTTTACAATCCCTACTAGCACAAATAAACCCTAAACCCTAAACCCTGAACCCTAAATCCTAAACCCTGTTGGGGATGAAACTTCACACGGCTCTTAGGCTACCCTAGACGTACATCCACGCAAGATTTGGTCTCCAACTAATTTGGTTCGCACCACGTAGAAGGTATAATGCGTACATTTTTACAATCCCTACTAGCACGACTAAACCCTAAACCCTAAACCCTGAACCCTAAATCCTAACCCTGTTTGGGATGAAACTTCACACGGCTCTTAGGCTACCCTAGATGTACATCCACGCAAGATTTGGTCTCCAACTAATTTGGTATGCGCCACATGGAAGGTATAATGCATACATTTTTACAATCCCTATTAGCATGACTAAACCCTAAACCCTAAACCCTGAACCCTAAATCCTAAACCCTGTTGGGGATGAAACTTCACATGGCTCTTAGGCTACCCTAGACGTATATCCACACAAGATTTGGTCTCCAACTGATTTGGTTTGCACCACATAGAAGGTATAATGCAAACATTTTTACAATCCCTACTAGCACAAATAAACCCTAAATCCTAAACCCTGAACCCTAAATCCTAAACCCTGTTGGGGATGAAACTTCACACGGCTCTTAGGCTACCCTAGACGTACATCCACGCAAGATTTGGTCTCCAACTGATTTGGTATGCGCCACGTGGAAGGTATAATGCGTACATTTTTATAATCCCTACTAGCACGACTAAACCCTAAACCCTAAACCCTGAACCCTAAATCCTAAACCGTGTTGGGGATGAAACTTCACATGGCTCTTAGGCTACCCTAGACATACATCCACGCAAGATTTGGTCTCCAACTGATCTGGTTTGCGCCATGTGGAAGGTATAATGCATACATTTTTGCAAGCACCTTTTCAATGCTTAATGTTTACAATTACGACACACGGCATTATTTTTAAAATACATTATGTATTAGATGTGTGAATTGAGATATTTGAAATTCAAAATCATACTCTTAATTTGAAATACGCACATGGGGATGAAACTTCGCACGGCTCTTAGGTTTAGTGTAATAATTGCAAGCATTGATATATACGAAATTCAATATGATATTCAAAATGATAAAGTTGGAACTTGAACACTTTTTCAATGCTTAATGTTTACAATTACTTCACATGGCATTCTTTTTTAAATACCTTATGTATTAGATGTGTGAATTGAGATATTCAAAATTCAAAATCATACTCCTAATTTTAAATGTTTATGTTACATTTAAACAAACTATAAACTGAGATAAACAAAGTGTGAAGAACATCATGAAAGTACGAAAATGCTCATACATCATAAAAGTAAGAACAATATCATGAAAGTACCAAAATGAATCTGTACATCATCATCATCATTGTGCAGAAGTGCATCCCTAAACAAGAAATGTGTGAAGCCTAAACAATCATCCTGAATCAGAATCTGATAACTCCACATATGATCCTCTAGTGGAACGCTGACATGGCTCCTGTATGACCCGCTGCCCAACCGTCCGCTGTGTGCCCTCAGGCAAAGCCGGATCAGATGGGCCAGCCTCATCCTGATGAAGAGGAGGGCATGCTGCACGTGCCACTATTGCCATCTCTGCCTCCCTCGCCTCCTCTATGTATGCGCATCTCAACTCCCATAGTCGTGCGTCTGCGAATACTCGAGCCTCAAATCCAGCGCGAGTAATCGTCTCTACATGTAGAAGACGCTGGTCTCGGCCCCGCCCAAGCTACTGCTCCACCCACTGTTGCAATGATGTCTGCAGCTCTGCCTCTCGCTCAATACGGCATGCCTCCTCTGCCCGTGCCTCGTCACCTAGCATGAAATCACCATATGAAAAGCGTCATGGAATGCACGCTGCAACCACCGATGTATCAGCACCCTCCTGCATCAGCAACGCTCTCTGTGCCTCCTCCCTATAGTGCTCTGTCAAGACTACGCGGGCGAATGGATCAATGGCCTGATGATGACCAGGATATAGATCATCTATGCCTAGTCCTTTGTATGTGGCCACATCAATGTCAGCAAAGCATACAGGGCACACTGATCGTGCCACCATGTGGCAGGTCATGCAATGGAGATGTGCGATGTGGCCGCACCCTAGTCCAAACCACCCTACGGTGTCAAACTCCTCATGGCAAAGGACGTAAGTGGCAGTAGGAAGCCTGGCTATGACGGCTGTGTCTATGGGTGTCCTAGTCGACACATCTACAGGAGGAGCGGGGTATAGGGCCATGCTGGGGTCGATCCTATGGCGAGATGGATCACGACTAATATGCCTCAACTGCAAAATATAGTGCTCCGCATGATGGTATGCTATGCGTGTCCGAATCCTCTGCTCCTCCAAATCTGTCTGCAACAGTCGTACACGAGACTCCATCTCCTGACGCAATAGATGTGCCTGCAATGCAAACATGTCGCATACATGGTGAGAATTAACCAAAAAACTTCAGTTCAAAACACGCTACAAAAAAATAAACTAACATAATCAAAATAACTAACCTCATCCCTAGACTCGGCCAACAATGCCTCCAACTCTGCAATCCATGCGTCTCGAGCCTCCAACTCATGCTGAGGTGGTGTAGATGTGGGAGGTGGTGTAGATGTGGGAGGCTCCATCGATGATCGAGGTGGGGGAGGTGGAATCGAAAGTGATCTCGATAGGGCAGAGACCATGTGCTGCAAGGATGATGCCATTGAATGAACATCCCCCCTAATCTGTCCTCCAACAGCTCGCAATGCCGGTGCAGGGATGGTGTGCAACTCTGGTGCCTCGGGTCGACGCCGAACACCTGCAATCTGACGCTCCTGACGCCCCATCCTACCATGTCCCACTCCTGATCCTGGACGGGTACTAAGGTAGTCTTCCCGATGACCAAGCACAAACTCAGCGTATAGCTGCATGGCAAATGACCTGGCTATCTGATGGTTGTGAGGCAATCGACCACCATTCGCAGCAAGATATCTCGGATAAATGTGTGCTGCTATGATGGGGTGCCTACAACGTAAAATATGCAAGGGGAGCCCTGATCGTGGTCGCATCGCCTCAGTGTGACCATCCCAAAACATACCCTCTAAGGCCTGCCTGTGATGTGACTCACGCTCAAACAACTGTCGAATGGCTCTCCAATCCAAGCCACCACCAGTGATCTCTGCCTCAGCCTGTGCTTGAAAGCTATCCACAACGTCCTCAACTATGTCCAATCGACCCAGAGCCTCAATAACTGAATCTAGACTCGCAACCAAGTGAGGGGGTGCCCTAACATCCTGCAGTGCCCTCATCTCAGCTCTCAACATCTCTATCTGCATACGAATAGTGGTGCCAGAACTTGTGCGCTGGCTAGTGCATACACAAAAAAAACACATGGAAATTAATATTCTATTTGGGTAATGAAAATAATATTCTATTCAATATGACTTATAATCTATTTACGTAATGAAAACTATTTGTACGTACTCCTTGATGAGGTAGGATGTCGTTGGGATCATCCTATGCACCTACTGGTAGATGGGCCAAATGTGTGGCTCAATATTATGTTTATCAAACTCAATATTATTAAAAATTCTTAATTTTGATTAAAATTTTTTCAAACTCTAGTTGTTGCATTTTTAAACTTAGATGTCTCAAATATTTTTTCCTTATATGTTTCCGTTTTTTAACTTTTTATCCAATATGAAACTTTTCCACATGTGGTGTAAGGACCACATTGTCCACTTATGGCCCCTATACTAAGGACAGATAGTGGAGAGGTTTGGTTAATAAGACCTTCTTTGAATGCTTTATTGCCTTGGGTTTGCAATAGATATGGAGGAGATAGAAGGATACCTAATACATTACTTTGAACGATACACAAGCAAGGCGCATCTAGTATTTCTTGGACTACACATTAAAAAAGAGAGCGGGTTGACACTACAGACCTTTTAAAGCGAGAACTTTGAGAAAATAATTAAGCCTTTTCAATATTATCTATTTTGGTTGGGCAATCGACCTCAACTAGTGGCCATTCCTATAGATCATCACTTGGTTCCCATGCTTGGGGAGAGAGGAGACATTTGGACAATCATAAATTACGTATGTGTTTTCGATGCGCTGGTGCATTTAGAAGATCCAATTAGCCATACGCTTATGCATCTAACCACTCTAGTGTTGGGGTCTTTGCCCATGTGGTGTGGTGTTTTAGGGATAATGCCCATGTGGTGTTTTATACAGCCTACTTACTCTACCTAAATTATGAAACAACTCTTAACCAACTATATAATCTATAATATTCCACATAAAAGATGGTTTTGAAGACTAAAATTTAAACGTTTTTTTATTTAAATGAAAATAGCACCAATTTCAAAAATAGCATAAAACCTACTTTAATCTCTCTTTTTCTTATTCTTGTTTTCTTGTTTTCTTGTTTTTAATACATGATTTTCTTATTTTAACAAAATTCTTATTTTCTTGTTTTTGATACATGATTTCTAAAAACAAAATTTAAACGTTATATTAAATTCAAAACTTCAGTAATTTGTAAACTTCACTTATAAATTTTTTTTAATAGATTATTAAAAAAAACAAATTATATACTTTTTGACATTTAAATAAAAACTTCACTAACTTGAACTCTTATTTTCTTTTTTTTAAAGGATCATTTTTAAAAATAAAATTTAAATGTTTTTTATTTAAATATAAATAACACTAATAAAAAAAATATCTTTAATCTCTTTTTTTTAAAAGATGGTTTCAAAAAACAAAATATATACATTTTCAAGCTTTAAATAAAAAATTACGTAATTCCAAAAATAATTAAAAAAAACTTTAAAATGCATTTCAAATTTAGAAATATTTTATAATTATTCCTATAAAACGTTTCTTTATTTAAATAAAAATAGCACTAATTTAAAAAATAACTTTAATCTCTTTTTTTAAAAAGATGATTTTAAAAACAAAATATTTACATTTTCACATTTTAAATAAAAAATTACGTAATTCCAAAAATAATTTAAAAAAACTTTAAAATGCATTTCAAATTTAGAAATATTTTATAATTATTCCTATAAACTAAGATTTAAACGTTTTTTTATTTCAATAAAATTAGCTCTAATTTAAAAAAATAACTTTAATCTCTTTTTTTCCAAAGATGATTTTTAGAAACCTAATTTTTACATTTTCACATTTTAAATAAAAATTTAAAACGCATTTGAAATTTGAAATATTTTATAATTATTCCTATGAACTAAAATTTTAACATTTTTTTATTTAACTAAAAATAGCTCTAATTTAAAAAATAACTTTAATCTCTTTTTTTTCAAAGATGATTTTAAAAAACAGAATTTTTACATTTTCACATTTTGAATTAAAAATGTCGTAATTCAAAAATTAAAAAAAAACTTTAAAATGCATTTCAAATTTAAAAATATTTTATAATTATTCCTGTGAACTAAAATTTAAACGTTTTTTTATTTAATTAAAAATAGCTCTAATTTAAAAAATAACTTTAATCTCTTTTTTTCAAAGATGATTTTAAAAAACAGAATTTTTACATTTTCATATTTTGAATAAAAAATGTTGTAATTCAAAAATTTAAAAAAAACTTTAAAATGCATTTCAAATTTAAAAATATTTTATAATTATTCCTGTGAACTAAAATTTAAACCTTTTTTTATTTAAATAAAAATAGCTCTAATTTAAAAAATAACTTTAATCTCTTTATTTTCAAAGATGATTTTAGAAAACAATAATTTTTACATTTTCACATTTTAAATTAAAAATGTCGTAATTCAAAAATTTAAAAAAATTTTACAAATGCATTTGAAATTTAGAAATATTTTATAATCATTTCTATGAACGTTTTTTTATTTAATAAAAATAGCTCTAATTCAATTTTTTTTTTCATTTTCACATTTCAAATAAAAAATATCGTAATTCAAAAATTTCAAAAAAACATCAAAATGCATTTGAAATTTAGAAAATTTTTATAATTATTCCTATAAACTAAAATTTAATTAAATTTTAGCAAAAAAAAAAAGCTACATAAAAAAAACCCAACCTTGACTCTCCCACTCCGTCCATCTCCGTCGATGTCCGTCGGTTGCTCTCTGTCGCTGGCGCAATTCCGTCGACGTCCTGCAAATCCGAAATCAGTCGATGAGGAGGAGCTCGATCGAGGTATGCAAAATGAGGGGGGTCGCTCTCCTTTTATAAGAAAATTTAGGGTTTCCCTACCTCGATCGAGGTATTTTGCATGCAACATACATATCGGATCGAGGTATAGACATGCCACGATACCTCGATCGAGGTATTTTGACATGCCCATACATCTCGGAACACCTACCTTGATCGAGGTAAAGACATGCCACGATACCTCGATCGAGGTATTGTGACATGCCCATACATCTTGGTACATCTACCTCGATCGAGGTATTGACATGCCACGATACCTCGATCGAGGTATGTTGGCAGCAGCCGGATGCCACATGTCTCGATTGACGTATTCGACATGCGGCCAAGTCATCGGTCCAGCATACCTCGATCGAGGTATGTCAGCTGCCCTATCGGATGGCACATACCTCGATCGAGGTATGCTGTACATGCCACATTACCTCGATCGAGGTGTAGGTGGATTGCCAGGATACCTCGAATGAGGTAGATGTGGCATGTATAGGTGGCTTGCCAGCAAACCTCGATCGAGGTATAGGCTCGGTCCGGTGAAAAAAGCCCAGCACCTCGATCGAGGTATTGGCTTGGCTTGGTTGTCCTCGTGTGTGATTTTCATTGGA
The DNA here is from genome assembly GCF_047967505.1 of Dipteris shenzhenensis. Classification (NCBI taxonomy): domain Eukaryota; kingdom Viridiplantae; phylum Streptophyta; class Polypodiopsida; order Gleicheniales; family Dipteridaceae; genus Dipteris; species Dipteris shenzhenensis. Next base: position 42,039,028 of record NC_141617.1, read on the forward strand.
ACTAATACCTCGATCGAGGTATTGCAGACCGAAGCAAAACCTTTGTATTTTCACTCGAGCGGGTGTCACACTTACCCGAAAGTGGTCCGGAAGTGGACACCCTTAGCTTGCTACCACCCCACCACAAAGTAGGCAATTTTTTGAAGATAGAGATGTGGATATGGAGATGCCACTACCAATGACAGATTCAATTGATCCAGATGAATCTAGCGAAGAAGATGAAGATCACAATATGAGCCAAGAGGAAGATGCGCATAATGACATCGCACGGGAGGAAGATGGAGATCACGATATTGAGGAAGCAGATGACGATCATCAAGAATCACCACACTTTATTGAAGAAGATTTTCAAGTACCTTTTACGTGAATGTACGATGCTAGAGTACGATGATGATATAGGAGATCAACTCGGTATAGAGTTAGAGATAGACTTGTTTGGCTTGTTAGACTTGGCTCGAGAAACTGTTATGTAAATGCTCTTCATTGATTTTTTTCATCTCAAACTTGGACATGAATATATGAGCTTCAAAGGCTTGATGTACATGCTCTCGTACTTTTATTCTCTCAAAAGATCAAACATGTATGAAAATAAAAAAAAATTTCCATTGGAGAAAACTAACATTTAAAGTCGATATGAGAAAACAAACTCTCTGTAAAACGTCGCTATAAAAAAGTATCTCAGTGTCGCTATATAACAACACTTACAATTTTGATAAAAGTTGCTATATAGCGACACTTAACGAGGCGTGCTTACAATACCGATGATTAGCGCCCCATGCACGCTAAATGTCGGTACTTAAACGTCGCAATAGGATCCATGTGTAGTAGTGACTTTGGTGATTCTACTTTTTCCACTTTCTTTTTTTCCTGACATTCCTTGCAACCAATATTTGTTTGATTGTATGGAAAGTCATTACATAGACTATAATGTATACTTGTCACCTACTGAAATCTTTAGTTGATGTACTCTTGAGCTCCCCTTTCACGGGAAGCTACTTTGTAATATAAAGCTTTAAAATTTTCACCAAAAAAGTGTGTGCATGTGTGTGTGTGTGTGTATGTGTGTTTAGATTAAAAAGTCCCATCAATAATTGAGCCATACAATTAATTCTATCAATTGGATACAAAGTAAAAAAAAGGAAAACATATAAGGAAAAAATGTTTGAGACATCTAAGTTGAAAAATGCAACAACTAAAGTTTACAAAAATTTCCACCAAAATTAAGAATTTTTAATGATATTGATTTTAACAAACACAATATTGAAAAAAGATGTCAAATCCTCAAGCAATCCAGGTTCTGAGGTCATGGTCCACTTACCTGCCACCATCCAAACAAACTAGGTGTTAGAACATCATAGTTACGTTTGGGTAGACACATAATGCTTGTGTCCCTTGGCTTGTTATTGCTTTACCTAGGAATATAGACAACCATGTGGATTCTTAGATAATTTAAAAAAAGTTTAAGTCATAAGTAAAGTTTAAGTCTTAAGTGGAGTAAGGAGCGAATGAGTGCATGGGTTAAGAAGGGATTAGAGAAGGTATGGGAGGATTAGTGTGCTTGGTGTGTGGGTGGTTAAAAAGAGAGTGTAAAGGGGAGATTTCACATGGGGTACATAAAAGGGAAGTATACATGTGTGTGTGTGTGTGTGTAAAGAAATAAGTGTTTGTATGCACGAGATACATTTACTAATCAGAATTATTTTTTGTGTGTGTGTGGCCCGCCCCAAACCTAGAGGGTAGGACCACATGGTGGGGAGTAAGCCCACCATGTGGAACTTACTCGCCACCTACTGATAATAATGGATCTGTATGATAAGTGCCACTCTCCATTTCTACTTTCTCTCCCCTCTCCCTCACCCGCCATCGCCTCCCTAGATGACCTCACCTCACCTCTCTCTCTCTCTCTCTCTCTCTCTCTCTCTCTCTCTCCCTCCCTCCCTCCCTTAATACATGTGGGTGGGTGAACGATTAAAGAGAGGGGGGATTCTCCAAGAGTGATGGAAGGAAGAGAGCGAGGCGGCAAGGCTAAGGGGAGGATTGAGGTTAATTGTGAGGGAGTTTCTCACTATGTTGATTAAGTTTAATTTTCATGGGAGGGGGAGAACCAGATAATTGAATTTATAATACCATCTTATGTAAAATAAGGTCCACTTATTAAAATGGTTTAAGAAAATAGAATTCATTTGAGTTGTTTGCAATGGCATTTTCCTACTTGAAAATACAAAAAAAAAGGCTTTGGTTTCATGCACATACGGGTTTTGGAGTTGAGTAGGGGCACATATTTGGATTGTAAAGGACATTGAAATTTCTTTTACTCAAAGACAATCTGGGGAATTTTAAGAGAACATCACTAAGCCATAAAAATTGGCATCATGTCATGTATGCTTTCACCTCAAAATAAGATACCATGTTGTAACTCAAAGAGAGTCTTCTATTCTATTCTTTACAGTCACTAATACCATACTAGCCATGTGGCAAAGATTTGGAGGCATGGGGAAGAATTGTAGAGATTCGAGGCAGTGGCCCGCTACAGAGGCAGAGCTAAAGGGATCAGGTAACGTGCGATAGAAGCAAAGGTGCCTCGAAGTTCTAAGATTTATCTGGCATGGCTAGCAATGAGGCATAACGAGTCAAATTCAACACATGGCATCCTAGTATAGGCACGTGACAGGCAATGCTGAGCACAGGTAGACTGACATAGCATGCACAAGCATCAATGCATGCACAAACCAAAGAGGAGCACTGAGTCCAGACACTAATGCCATAGGGGCTTGGGCAAACAATAAATGGATGTGTGGCGAGTCATCTTGAGTGGGCAGAGAGTAGGGCATGCGGATGGTGCCATGTGGCATGCATTGAAGTTGGCGGGTGGGGTGCGGGAACTAGCACATGTGGCATGAATTGAAGGCGGAGGGTGGGGTGTGGGAATTAGCACATGGAGGACTACCACATGGCACCCACGTGCTCTCCCTCTCCGGAGTCTCTCTTGCCCTCCTCGGGGCCCGGACTCCATCTTCTATGTGTTGGTCGCGTGGAGCTCTACAGATCTCGCAGACACATTCCCAGTCGTCTCGACCTGCATGCCTCTGTCCCTGCCTTTTGTCTTGGTATGCACCACTCTATCCACATGTTTTGTCCCAACCTGCATGCCTCTATCCACACCTTCCAAGTTCTTTCTGACATGCAGGCCTTCCGTCTGACATGTGCTTTATCTTACGTGCACTGACGCCCATCGATGAGTTTTGTCTGCCCTTCATCCCACCCATGCTCATCCTTGTCCTATCTATCCTCGTTTCCCCATCACCATCCCATGCATAGGAGCATCCATTGCAGGAGCATCATATGCCACTCGCTCAAAGATGCAGTAGGAAGATCATTTGCCCACTAGCACGAGAATAGATTTTTACTCTTGACGGCCTCGGGTGGCACCTCAATGGATATGAGTCAACAGTTGAAAATCTCTCCTATGTCATTTGATTGCAAAAAGGCTTAGTCCTTTCTTGGGTGAAAGCATGCTACGGTGTATGTACTATTGGCAAGAATGTGGTAGTACTAAGTAGTGTGCGATATGGAGAGATTTCTCGAATTGATGTGCAATAATATATCTATTGATTACAAATTCTCATGCACAAGATATTCTCACGTATGCATTCTCATGCTCATACACACATTTTCATGCACTGCGTCCCTTCTCAGGTGTTTCACTTTCGAACCTGCACTCTATCACTTCCACTTTTGAACTTTTGAACTTCTGATTTCTAGCTTCCACTTTCAAACTTCGGATTTCCACCTCGAATTTTCTGGCAGGACGTTGACACGGGTCTCTCTCTCTCTCTCTCTCTCTATTCATTCTTCTCTTTTCCCCAATTCTCTATTCATTCTTTGATTTTCCTCCATTCTCTAAATGCTTTCCCCCCATAATTCAATATTTAGACCTGCATGCGATTGTCTTTTGCCATTCCTTCTGTCGACATGCAAACTTTCTGCTTTTATTGTTGCTCTCTCTCTCTCTCTCTCTCTCTCTCTCTCTCGCTCTTTGTTATTTTACTCTGTTTCATCTTAGTGTGAGTCCTAGTACTAAAATGTTACTCTCTTTGTAGTAGCTGAAGACCGCCACGTCTCCAAGGAAGCCCAAAGGCATCATATCTCCCGCCTCCAAGAAGCCCGATGTCCTTTCTCCAAGAAGAAACACTCCATCCAAGAAGTCTACAACCAATGAGAAGGCAAAGGCTACAGATAGCAAAGCAGCTTCTACAACCAAAGAGAAGCCAAATACTAAGGACATCAAACCAATAGCGATTCCGACTAGAGTCAGATGGAGATTTTTCCTGAGAGAGACTCATACCTGGAGTTGGACACCTGGTTCTGAGAAATATGGGGAAACAACAACAAAGAGAGCTAGTGTGGCTTTCATATAGGTCAGTTGAAGAAATCATGTTGAATGATTTTATGAAGATTTACTATAGGATTTTCAATTTGAAAATAGTCACGAACAATGAAGTTGGTACAGTGTTGGCACGGGCATTTATTGCATCTACTCATGGAGTAGATGTGGATTGGGATGACTTTGCCCAACATAGAGACATGAATCTGCGCTCGACTAGCTTGGACAACACATGTATCAAGCACGAACGTTATGTAGGCACATCTATAGCAAAACGGGAGCTTGTAAGTTTACAGGATCAACGAAAGTTCAGCGTGGAGCAAGAAGGTATACTGCATGAGTGGCAAGGTACAATGTCAAAGGAGAATGCAAGATTGCATGCAGATTTTGAGACTGCCACTGGAACTGAGGGCGAAGCCCTCACAAAAGTTGGATCAATTATACATACACTTAGCTAGGTGCATAGTAAAGTAGACAATTTATTACATGGTAGTGTACTGCAAGACTAGTTCTTGAAGGATGTAGCAAAACTTGAGGTAGAACTGGATGCAACAAAAGTAATATTTGAATAAGCAAAAAGGCAACGAATCAGCATTGGAGAGCACTACAAAGAAAGATCAAGTTTTTTGAGCAACGTGTGCAGTATTTGATTGAGAAGCTCCCAAGTCAAGGTCCCAAAGTTTTGAATCTAGCACCAATCACCATCCCATAGGCTCTGCAGCAGCAGTGACTATGAATGTGAATATTGAATGGTGAGATTCTTAACTTCCATGTACAAATCAATGTTTTAGTTGTTAGAGTTGGGTCCTCTTACAAGTAGTGTGTACTTACCCTTTCAATAAATGTGCAAGTGTGTTTTCTGTGGGCTTGGATTTTCTCAAGAAACTATTGATGTGCTTTTTGCACCATGCTTGCACACATACCACATCATGTGTGCAGCATTCCATTTTTTTGAGAACTTGCAATGTATTCATCCCGTCCTGCAATGTATTGGTGTCAAATGCATGGTTGGCTGCTATGGGCTTTGACAAAGTAGGTATATTTTCTTCACTCTTTTTTTCTTATTACTTATTACTTAATAGAGTAATATAATATTGTACATGCTGAACATTTGAAGTCACTTATTTAGTACTAAATAGTAATGTTTATGTGATTTAGCAATATTTAGGATTTAGAACTATTTGGCATTTAGCAATGTTTAACATTTTACACTATCTAGACTTTAGTACTATTTAGCACTATTTAGCATCTACTAGTACTATTTAGCTTTTAGTACTATTCAGTACTATTTAGCATTCAGTAGTACTATTTAGCTTTTAGTACTATTTAACACTATTTAGCACTACTAGTTTTAACACTATTTAGCATTTAACACTATTTGGCATTTAGTACTATTCATTGCCATTTAGCATCAAGTACTATTTAGCATTTAGGACTGTTCAGCATTTGGTAATATTAGCACTACCTAGCATTTAGTACTATTTAGCAATTAGTACTATTTGGCACAATCTAGCACCGCCAGTAGTGTGTATTTAGTACAAAAAGGATAGCTAAAAAGGCTAAATACTACTAAGCATTTAGTACTATTTAGCAATATCTAGCACTGCTAGTACTATGGGTTTCAACACTATTTAACGTTTAACACTATTTGGCATTTAGTAGTATTTGGCATGTAGTACTATTCAACACTATTTAGCATTTAGGAGTGTTCAACATTTAGTAATATTAGCACCACTTAGGATGTAGTACTACATATCATTTAGTACTAAAACGATAGCCTAAAAGGCTAAATACTACTAAGCATTTAGTACCATTTAGCACTATCTAGCATTTAGTACTATTCAATATTTAGTACTACTTAGTTTTTAGAACTATAATTTAGTATTTAGTACTATTCATCATTTAGTACTATTCAACATTCAGTACTATTTAGCATTTAATACTATTTATCATTTACTATTCAGCACTCTAAGTTAGCAGTTAGTACTATTTAATATGTAGCATTTAGTACTATTTAGTAGTATCAATAATATTTAGCACTAGTTAGCACTTAGTACTATTTAGTATCAGTAGTATTTAGTAGTATTTAGTACTATTTAGTATCAATAGTATTTACTAGTATTTAGCACTAGTTAGCACTTAGTACTATTTAGTATTAGTAGTATTTAGTACCTTAGTTAGCACTTAGTATTATGTAGCCGTATTAGGATTAGCATTAGTACGAGATTAGTACTCTTTAGTACTTAGCAATATCAGTAGTATTTAGCACTATTAGTAGCACTTAGCACATAGTATTGCTTAGTACCACTCACATCTGCACTCCAACACAACCAATGGAAATATGGCCCTTGGGGGGTCCCCTTTAGGGGCAAGGGCTATGTTGAAATATGTCCCTTGCCCCTAAAGGGGACCCCTCAAGGGCATATTTCCTTCAAGTTTATATACTACTATTTTTTTTATTATTATCTATCTTTAAATAATCTATTTGCCTTTTGAAATCAATTTCAAATAATTGTTATTTTCCTTACACAAATAGGTAAAAACACCGAAATACCATGTCCAAAAAAGTTGAAGACCGGTACAAAGCAAGCTGAAGCTGTTGAAAATGAGAAATGCGAAACTCCTAACATTTCAAATGTGTTCATAGACACCAAGAAAGAACAAGTAGAGGGGCATGCCTCGTGTGGAAAAGAAGACAATGAACAACTATTCGATGGAAGTTGGTTGGAAGATAACTCCTTGGAGGATGTTGGGGATCAGGAATATGATGAGGATGAAATGTTGGATAAAGTAAAAAAGTAGCAAGTAGTGGCACAGGGGGACCTAAAAGTTGCAAAGGAGAGAGGTAGGACTGTTTTTTTTCCTATGTGGTAAAAAGAGGATATTTATTTTTATAAGTTCTTGTTTTATCTATTTCAATTATTCTTGTTTTATATATTGCATCTATTCATGTATTATATATTGTTCAGTAGATGAAAGTTTGCCAGTTAAGGAAGCTCTTACTAAGATGAAGTGCCACATACAACACAAGAAGAAATCTACTATGCGGTCATTGTATAGAAGCAAGAATATAGAGGAAAAGGAGGGTATATATTTTTTTGTGAAGATGCACATTTATAGTCTTCTGTGTGTACAGCACCTGAAACACATTTTTGATCTGACTTTATTTCTTTATAGAGAATCTAACTGGAGACATCGAAGACAATCAACACTGATGAAGATGATCTACTGAACTTAAATGAAGAAAATCTACAGCAACCACACAGGATCATAGAGGAAGCAATAGCAATATTGGACATGCAAAACTTGCTGGGAAATCATAGCAAGGACAAAGACATAGGTGGCGGTGGTGGGGAGTTGATTGGAAAGAATAGTAAGGGTGAACACATGGATAGTGGTGAAAATCTTGATACAGATAGTAGTGAGAGGGTCACTAAGGTAGCTGAGATTATATCAGGGCTAAAGCCTAAACTACCTGACAGTGATGGAGAGAAAATGGAGGATGACACAGTCTAGGTAGCCTTCTCCCTGTGGGGACAAAGAAGAGGAAATTTAGTCAGATAGTTACTAAGTCATATTTGATTGATCCTAGCAAATGCCCAACCCCAAATGTTAGGACCAGATCGTCTATGAAATGACATTGTATGAGAGCTAGTCTCGCAAGTTTTAAATGAAACTCTTTTTGCAATTTATCTTTACAATTTATCTTCTTGTTTTTTGAATGAAATTATTTTTGCAATTTATCTTCCTTGTTTTTTTTATGAAATTCTTTTTGCAATTCATCAACTCAAGTATGATGGATTTATATATGTGTTATTGTTGCTTCTAGGTGACTCTAGAGATGTTCTGCCTCAAAAAAAGTTGTTAATCTTTGATTTGAATGGAATATTGTTAAAGAGGTGGTGGCAGACTGCTCCTGAAATGGCCCAAGGTGGTGATGTTCATAAATTAGGCAACCATGTCATCTCTTTGCGGCCACAGTTGATCAATTTCATGAAATCTTTGTGGAAGCATTTTGAGATCGCTACATGGAGTAGTATGACAAGGAGAAATGTCAGTCCCATAGTGTCTTTATTAGAAAGCAAATTGGGATATGATGAGTTTGGGGAGTTCAAGTTCATGTTCAATTTTGCACAGGAGGATTGTTGTACAAGGGAAGAATTCTACCACCCAACATGGCTGGATGAGATGTGTCTGCTTAAGCCATTTAGTGCATTGGCTATGCATGACATTGACTATGATCCCATGAACACACTCTTGGTTGATGACACTCCTTTGAAAGCATAATTAAATCCACTTGTTGGTTCCCGCATAACTCCTTTCACCTATGATGGAGATCCTAATGATGATGAGCCATCAGATCAGTTGCTCCCATACTTATTGGATTAGCAAATGCCAGAGAAAGTGTTCCTGCCTTTACAATGAGATAACCTTATGAAGGCCATGTGATTGAGCGCATTGCAGCTGCTTGTGGTGAGTATCAAGGATGTGTTTATTGAAGCTATGCCTATATATTAATATAAAATATTGGCGAAAGTTTTCAAGCTCATTTTTTAAGTTTCGCAATATTGGTAGAATGTAGTACTTTTTTATATTTTATATTTTGAATTTTGAAGGAAAAAATGTAAATCCTAGTGAAACTTTAAATTTTTTTTGCAAAAAAGTTTCAAATCCTGGCGAATGTTTCAAACGTTTATTTTTATTAGTGCATATAAACTTTCAAAGCCAATATAACATTTTAGTTTCTTAACGAAACTAACTTGAAAAAATCATCCATGGTGAGCATTCAGCCAAATTATTCGTTGAAGTCTTTTCTGCAGATTATGCTGACGTGGAGTGTGTTGATGCTATCATTTCATTGCTGTTAACTGAAGATCCAAAGCCCACGGACTGGTTTATCATCCAACGAAGAATAGTAGACCTTCCACATGAGATGTGCCAATAGATTCTTAGGCATAATCCTTATGTAAACCAATACCCACCATACACTAGGCCTTGAAGGCTAGATTGTAAAGGACTTGTACATTGATGAATACAGATGTTGTTACTTTCTAAATATAGACTTGTACTGGTTACTTTATAATACAGACTTTGTTGGTTACTTTGCTGATAAAATAAACATATTTTAAATGATTAAAAAAAATGGAGTTCCTCAATACATTATTCTGATAACAGAATGCAAGTTAAGAATAAACATTTTGTGTTATGGGTAAGGCTCCCTTCAACTATAGCTAGCAGTGTGTGAAGAAGGCAAGATCATAGTTTTGCTGGCAAAACCATATCCAGAGTATGAACCGATAGCTGTTACATGTGTGATCCACAAGATTTTGAAGAAGTTTGCACTTTATAATAACTGTGCTCTGGCTCTCGGTAGGCCTAAAAGGAACTAGGCAAGGGGGGGAGGAGCCAGAGAAACGAAACAACAAAGGGGGCACGAAAGGTTGGATAGGAGGCATAGGGCAAAAATCTCAGGATATAGTTTCACTGGCAAAACCATATCACTATAGGAGTGAGAGTCTCTGGTAGTATGTCATTTTTGTGTTTAATGAAGGAGCGGAGGCAGAGAAAAGAAGGATCCAAACTAGTTTCACCAGCGAAACTAGTTTCGAGGTATATGATTCGAGGCACAGGGCCTGGAGGAATGCATGGGTAGAGAACGTCCCACCTAGGTTCGGTGATTTCGGGTTCATTACTGCAGTCTTCTTCTCGGGGGCAAAGTTCTATGTGCTCATGTATGGAAGCAGGATCTATGTTTCGTGGACAGGACGATGAGCTAGAGAAGGGCGACGATGAACTTTGTGGGGATGGAACACGAAAAGCGACGACGAACTTTATGGTGAGGTTCTACTGGCAGAACAAGAATGCGACACAACTTCACTATGAATTAATGGGGTTTCTATTTCTGAATCCACATCTTCCATCTACAGAAATCCCATCTGAATGACGATTAGCCCATCTGCGATTCAGTATGGGTCCAAGTTCACAGTAAACTTATGAAATCTGTTCGAGGGCCCGAGTACTGAATCGATGGACTGACAAGTTAAGCAAACCTCGAATAAAGGCTATGAACAATGCTGGGCAAATCCCTCGATGCTGCTATTTTCAAACTAGTTTGTATGGTTGCTCGCAGTTCAAATGTTAGCCGATTTGTATAGTTGCTCCAGTTCTCTCGCTCTCGCTAAGTCCACTCTCTCTTTTCTTGTCGTTCGGGCAATGTATTCCTACGATCCTGATGACCCATAGCAACAAACGTGTGCTCTCATTTCGTATACCCATAGCATAATCTTCTATATGCTCATGCAATGGACCTATAAGGCTCGGGGGGGTCACTATGTATAAACCCTCTATATCACGTGCATTCATGGCCTATATTTAAAATCCCTTATCTGTAAATTTTTTCATTAATAAAATGTACCCCTTTTCTATACAAATCTGTAAATTTTTTCCAAAACTATTCTAAATAGTCCCTTATGTATATTTATTTCTGTAAATTTTAGGAATAAAAAATATCCTTCTTTTTAACTCACGTGATAGGGTTACATATGATGAGTGACCCCCCTGAGCTATAAGGGTTCATCGTGATGAAGTGGTGTAAGGACAAGGAGCAAGGGATGTGAAATCGGGGGAAGGCAAGGATGAACCATTCAGGTCATATCCTAACGCCACAATGGACGAAAAGCATTTGGTGAGGTATCCACTACGAGGACCAGGAGATGGAGTCGCCAGAAGATGGACAGAGTTGGTGAACTGATAGAAGGTGGAATCCGAGGCATCGATGGAACATAGAGGATCCGAGATAAGTGGAATCTGAGGGATCCGAGGGATTTCCTGCAACATTTCCTGTTGGAAGTTCTCTGATCTCTACATTTCCTCCTGCAGCATTCCACCCACAGTTTTATATCCCCAATAGTTTTATATCCAACAAATCCTGCTACCTATATCATTAACGCTGTGTGAGGAGGATATTGCATGTCTGTCTTGCTATATAGCATTTGAAGGTAGACATGCAATATCCTCCTCACACAGAGTCCACATTCCTACTTTTCCTTGGCAGCGAGACTAGTTTCACCAGCATGAAGACATTCACACCTTGGCAGTGAGACTAGTTTCGCCAATGAAACTATGCAGGACTTTCGCAAGCATGAAGACATTCACACCTTGGTAGTGAGACTAGTTTCGCCAGCGAAACTATGCAAAAGGACTTTTTTTCCAGTCAAGTAACGTCCCTCTTTCACATTTCTTTGTGTCGTGATGGAGACAATCTCTCTATCCAATAGCTAAGGCTATCCGAATATAGTGGCTAAGGGAAAGGGAATACGTTGGGCTGAGTGTGCAAGGATCCCATTTTGGGTACACAATGTCGGTAGGTAAAAACACCCAGAAACTCCTCAACTAATCCATTCTTCCTGAATATGTAGAAAATTACGAAGGGTCATGCTGAGACTGAGATGAAAGACATCAAGAGCGAATTCATTAGGAAATACAAGGTCTCATTAGATCGAACCATTTTCTTAGACACTTCTGGCAATTACAAGCGATCCTGATGGCCTTAGTGGGTGGTGTGGACTAAGATTTTTGACACTCGGCAAGAGGCCAGAAGTGAACCAACACGCAGAGAACCAACACGTAGGCAACAAACACTGAAGAAAATAGACAAAGCAACAGTCATAAAAGAGTATAATGAGCCAGAATCTAATAGGTGATAGCCATGTCTCCAGAAGAAATTTCCTGTTCGAAGTTCTCGGATCTCTACATTTCCTGCAACATTCCACCCACAGTTTTATATCCAACAACAGTTTTATTACACTTCTTCATTCTCATTCCCCATTCCCCAACAACAGTTTTATATCCAACAAATCCTGCTACCTATATCATTAACATTTTCTCTCACTTGAATTGCTATATAGCATTTGCAGGCAGACATGCAATATCCTCCTCCTTTAAGCTCACATTTCCTCACACAGAGTCTCACATTCCTACTTTTCCTCTCATAGAGTCTCACATTCAAACACGCTAATATCCTACATCCTACTCCCTCGAACATGTGAATATTATCCACTGCAAAACTCTCTCTTCCATCATCCACTGCAAAACTCTCTCTCTCTCTCTCTCTCTCTCTCTCAAAAACACACACACACACAAAACATTCAAATATTACTCTTTTAAGCTTCTAATGTCTCCCTTACCTTTGAGATGGAGCCCCACAAAGCTGCAAAGTCCCCACAAGAACTCTTGGCTCTATGAAGCTACAAAAACGTTGCCCGAAGCTCCACGAGCTGCAACTCTAAAGCTGCAAAAACGTTGCCCAAAGCTCCATGATTTTGGAGGAGATGGGATCAACAAGAAGGAAGAAATACTTGAGTGGGATTCACGCATCTCCCATTTTCCAAGATAGGATCATGCAAGAGTTATTCTATTGAGACCCACAACAATTTCTTGCTGATATAGTTTCGCCAATGAAACTAGAGTTTTGCTCTAATTTGCTATCTTGTAGACTGCATGTGAAATGGCCTCCTAGCAAAACTATAGTTCCAATGCTTCTTGTTACCTTGCATGTGAAATGGCCTCCTCATATAGTTTCGCTAACGAAACTATAGTTTCTCTGCTTCTGGTGAACTTGCAAACTCCAGTTTTAAATGGCCTCTGGTGTAGTTTCACTAGCAAAACTATAGTTTTACTACTTCTAGCAAACTCAACATGAGATGTTTTTTGTTACCTCCCACATAGTTTTGCTAGTGAAACTATAGTTTTTCTACTTCTTGTTACCTCCCACATAGTTTTGACAGCGAAACTATAGTTGTGAACTCCAAATGAAATGGCCTCCAATAGTGTTTCGCCAGCGAAACTATGATGTCTCTACTTTTTGCTACCACCTTCAATCCATTAACCTTCTTGAGCTCTATTATTTCATTAGATCTAATGATGGCATCATGTCCATGATTTTTCTCTCGCAACTATTCCATCCTCTGATATGATTGTTTTTAGAGTAAAAATTATACTAGGGATACACACCCATTTAAGGCCTCTTCAGCAAAGGTATTCTAAAGATGATGTTTTCCATTGTTTAAAGTAAAGTACTAACATTGTGATATTTTTCATTGCTCAAAACATTGGGCATGACATTTCAAAATGGCATGGTTGTGGAATGGGTAACTGAGGTGACATGTGAAATGAGAACAAGGATAGCTAAGTCTATTTCCTTGGAATGTGGTGTTCACAATGTTAATATAGTTGTCCCTAGAGAGCATGTGGAGTACCTAGTTTCCACTCCAGGATCACGTAGAAAAGGGAGCAAGTACAATGTTGTGGTTTGAGTGTTTCCATCATGCACATGTCTGGACTTTATGGGCCATTCTCAAGGGCAAAACAGATATATCCCATGCAAACATCTGTATTACATTTATATGCAATACTTGGGTCTAGATGAGAAGATACACATGTTCATTCACCAATCTGCACTAAGTAGGCAAGAACTGTACCAAGCTCTACCTACTTGCTAAGAAGGGCGTTTATCTCTACTTGTGGTTATATCAAAGGAACTTGCAAAGGTGCATACAAATATTGTATGACCACAGTAGCTTGTTTTGACTTTTTGGGTGCATTTTGATAGTCATTTGCTTGACACAATATAGCTATATGTATGTAAGCAGTATTTTGTTGCCCACAGCTTCTTTAAGAGTTGTATATGAACAATGTATTACTCACCACACTATAGTTTTCAGTGACCTTTTGGTGTGTTTGAATGGTCCTTTTATAGAAATCTATCCCTGTCTCTCAATTCAATCTTCGTGAGATTCTAAACCATTTGACTATAAATTGTTTGGAAGAAATATTATTTTTACTTTATTTTTTTGCGCATGCTGTTTATTGAAAAAATATATATATTGAAGGTATCAAATTAGACTTAACTAAAGGTCCACTACTCAGATCACTCGTACGTTTTTGCTCGGAAAATGCTCGTCCCTTGCATAAGCAATCACACATATCTCCATGCAACAATGTGCTATTCTGCCTCATGGAATTCACTACTAGTCAGAACAAGTTTATTGTTGTATGATAAATACAACAACAAGTATTCTTTTCCTTCAATTTTTTAATGAAATAGGGCTTCAAATTTTGAAATTAAGAAAGAATTCTGCCTGCAAAATCAATCATCAACAATTAATATTATAAAACTGAGACAGCAAACAAAACAACTATAAGTTATTTAAAACTTAGAGTGCCATGATTATTTTTCTAAGTTCTATCACTCAATTACTAAGTCTTAATTGCTACTAATAGTGCCAAATATCAGTAATTGCTAGATAGTACTAAATGCTAAATAGTACTAGGTGCTAAGTATTGTTGTAAATTCTAGATAGTACTAAATAGTAAATGCTAGATAGTACTAAATATGTTTACATAGTACTAAGTGCTAAATATTTTACTAAATGCTAGATAGTACTAAGTGTAAATATTACTAACTGCTAGTTTAGTAAGTGTTAATATTAGTACTATTAGTAAGTGCTAATATTACTAAGTGCTATATAGTACTAAGTGCTAATATTAGTAATATTACTAGGTGCTAGATAGTACTATTAGTACTAAATATTAAGGTTTTTGCTTTCGCCTTTAGTCATTCAACGACACCTATGGCTCCGTCCCAAATCCAATTGTCATTGCCACCGTCCACTTCAATCACCTCATCCTCTTAGCCCTCCACGATCTTCCCATCCATAGCCATCCCATCGACGATCGCATTCACAATCTGAACAACTAGATAGTCTTCAACCCTGACGTTGGTCCATCTTAGTTCCAAGACCTCTGACTCTACCTACGCGTCCGCAACCTCCACGGGCATCACATTTACACTTTCGAGGATATGCATGCCACCCATTTTTGGAAGTACTGCTCATACCTTGCTCGCCTCACATCCAAGTAGCTGGACCATTATGCCATCCTACAGTCAATCCTCTCCACCACCCTCCTTCAGCGCAGCTGACCCAAGGATGGATCAACAACATGAAAGGGGGCATGTTAACACCCACAAGTACAACTGCCAAATGCAAGGTAATCAATGATTAAAGGTGACCAAACAGAATGATCGACTTCAATAGGACAAGCTTAAGGGAGTTTGATACGCAAATACACCAAGGCCAATGATTACAAGCAATGTGCACACGAAAGCAGTATAGCTCAAACTCAAGGAGTTGATCCCCAAATACTACAACCCTACCCAAAAGTCCAAAGATCCTAGGCAACGTGCATAGGTTGTACGTTCTAGCTACCCCCGCCTAGAACCAGGAGGTGTTGGAACAACGAGATGCAAACTTTTCTAGACCATGAAGAGTGCATGCACCTTGCATTGTTCAGCTCCACATCCCCAAGAAATAGAGACGCCAACGAAAATAGCCATGATAGAAGACAGCTCATATTAGGGAGTTTGTTCCCCAAATATCATCCCATGACAGGGTTAACGTTGAGTGTCCCGATGAAGCTGAGTCTTGCCACTCTAGGTGTGAGTCTCATGCATCATGCATGACCAGAAATAGGTGAAGGTGTGAGGGCACTCAGGGAATTTGAGCCCCAAATCACCCAAGCCTAGGAGTGGCGAGGTTAACACAAGTGCTATTTGGGAACCGCTGGTTAGGATCACCTCCTAACACTAGATTTATCCCAAGCACTTTAATATGGTTAACACGTGCTATTTCTACTAGTAGGGAGAGTCGGTAAGAAGAGAAATATGCCTTGGCACCCTATCAGCCCAAGAGCCCATGGTTGTAAAGTGAGGGAGAGTGCTAAAAAGGAACTCAGGGGGGTCACTATGTATAAACCCTCTATATCATGTGCGTGTAAGGCCTATATTTAAAATCCCTTATCTATAAATTTTTTCATGAATAAAATGTACCCCTTTTCTATACAAATCTGTAAAAATTTTTCAAAACTTTTTTAAATAGTCCCTTATGTATATTTATTTCTATAAATTTTAGAAATAGAAAATATCCTTCTGTTGAACTCACGTGATAGGGTTACATATGATGAGTAACCCCCCCGAGAAAAGGAAAAGGGTTGGCCCTCCCTTCAAAAGGTTTGTATTAAAGGCCAAAAGTTTGACTTTGGTCTTCACTGATGTTTGCATAAGTTTGAATACAAGCTCCCTCTTCTCTTCCAAGAGAGTGTTTTGGGTGTTCTCTTGTTTCCATTGTAGTGCCTTTGTCACAGTGGTTGTCACTCTATCCCCCTTCACTCCTTTCTCCTTCTTCCGCTCCTCCTCCTCCTTTCCTCCTCCTCCTTCTCCCCTCCCCTCTTCCCCTTCCCTCTTCCTCACATGAAACCACATTGCAACAATCCGGAGGCCGCTTGAGTGACACCTACAAACGACTCGTGCTATGCATTGCTCCCACAAGGAGTAGCCGAAAGTGGAAGCTCCATCGGCATATCTTCAACTACCCCATGACACGTGAGTCATCGCTGAGACCACGACACAGGAAAGATCTTCCCATGTGGAGACTATGATGATGTTGCCAATAAATGGGGCTGCACATAACCTCTATTGGGAGGCATATGGGCTAGCTTTTATGGCCCAATGGAGGGCAATGGAGCTGAGGTAGAGCCTAGCAATAATTGTAAAAAAAAGGGCTTATCATTTACTGTATATGTCTACCATAGTAGTCCCAAGAATTGCAACTTTCCACATATTGAAAATATATCCAACAATTCATCCCACAACATAGCATTCCACAAAAGACTATGCATATATATTTTGAGCTATTTCGTCCTTTTTTTTTTGGAGGATTGGTATTCTGCATCATCATTGATGTTAGTCAACCAAAAACACACACACACATGCACATGTACATATATATAAATATCGATATATATATCTATATTTATACGTATATATATGCATAGCTTTTCATGTACTTACTACCTAAAGGGGTCCAATTATTGATAGAATTGAATCACAGCAGGGCAACCTCCATAATAATCTAGCCTATGAAGAATGAGCTTAGAATTGTGGTTTCTTAGGGGTAATTACATAGTATAGGATTAGGTTAAATCAGATAATTTCATAAATTTTGTTTTTTCACTCGAACTAATGTATCTCGCAAATTAAGATTGATTATGTTGTCATTGAAGTTATCAAACATGCTAGGTAGATAAACTTGCATAAGACAACCAAAAGCATATGTGCATGCATATGTAATGTAAGGAGAGAGAGAGAGAGAGAGAGAGAGAGAGAGAGAGAGAGAGATGAAAAATGAGAGATAAATAGTTGCATTTGTAAACAGAAGATGGAGAAAGGAATAGAATAGAGGTTACATTCACTAAGGACTCATAGGATAAGATTGTTCGATTCATCAACAATGGGCCATCACGTTCATGCTAGACAAAGAACAGTGTTGAAAACACAAGGTACTAGGGTCATGTGGATAACTGAGGAATCTATGGGTGTAGAAGTCGATCAATACAAACAACGGAATCAGATGCATGGACACAGTGATCTAGCATGCAATGCAAAAGCCCTTGGAATTCAAGCACGGAATTTGAAGAAACATCGCATGGACATAAAACAAGCTTCCTTCAAATGGGCAGATGGAGGTCGAAAGCATAGACAAGATTCCTTAAGTTGTGAGGTTGTTCAATGTGTTGTCCAGTTCTGGAAAGACAACACTAGGGTTTCCCCAAACAAGAAGGATGTTTGCAAGCATAGGCTTGGCCCAAAAAAGTATGCAATACATCCTACCCATTTCTTGGAGCTCACAGAGATGCATCTTCCTTCTTTCAATGAAGCCCAAGTTACACACAATTATTTGGTACTCTTTACAACTTTTTAGTACTATCAAGGATAATATTAGTATTGTTCAGATGTTAAATATAACATTTAACATTGTAATAGACTCTATATGAAGCGAATTTAGCACTGAATCATAGAATCACAATACTAAATACTACATCGGGGACTTAATACGTTTATAGTATAGACCATATTTTAGAAATTAGTCCTAGGAATAAACATAGGACAAAATAGTATTGTTTGCTCTTTTAAGTAAGTTATTATGACTAAATAGAATACTCGTTATGACTAAATAGTACTATTTAGTGTTAATTAGTAGGGTGAAAGTTTTAAATTGTTTGTATTAGAGGACTTTGAGCGTAATCATTCTCTCCTTGCACTAACCTTGCTACTAGTTCTATTTAGTACTATCTAGTACTATCCCTTACACTAGCCCTGCTACTAGTACTATATTCTTCCTTGTCTTAACTCTACTATTAATACTATTAGTTCTATTTAGTATTATTTTATAGTATCTTAGCACTATTTAGTACTATGTAGGACTTAGTAATATTTAGCACTGAGTAAGTACTATTTACTGAGTACGATTTAGGACTCAATAATTCTTAGCACTTAATAATATTAGCACTTAGTAAGTACTCTTCAATACTATCTAGCACTTAGTAATATTAGCACTCACTATTTAATACTAATAGTACTATATAGCACCTAGTAATATCACACTTACCATCTAACACTTGCTATTTAGTACTAATAGTACTGATAGTACTACTAATTAAGCATTTACTATTTAGTAATATTAGCACTTGCTATCCAGCACTTACTAATATTAACACTTCCTATTTAGTACTATCTAGCACTTACTGTTTAGTATTATCTAGCACTAGTAATATTAGCACTTACAAATATTCTTCCTGCATCATTTCCTTTGGAAAGTTGTACTTTGGAAAATTGCACAACACATTGTGGTCCTATTGCTGGAGATGTCGAAAGGTGGCCCAAGTCCAACATCGTTCCATGGGCATGTAGAGTAGGTGGACTCAACGATCGATGGGTGCGCTAAGGTAGTAGCACCAAAATTTCTCCAGCTTCAAAAAGCAGAGCCGCCACTTGGGTTGTAGATCTCGGCATTTGCATTGGTCACCGGAACGGGGGCATCGGGGGTGTTGTAGCCTCCTCGTGTGCACTTGGGATGTGCTCACCGAATGACTGGGTTATGAATTGTGTCAGAGGAAGCACCTCCAAAATTTTGTAGAGATGGAGGTTGGTGCCCTCGAGCTGGCATTTCCAGTGGTGCATGAGCACACTATCCAGTAACTCTTGGAGGGATTGTAAGTGTTGATGCTAATGAAGATCTTCAGGAGACCTTGGTGGGACGGCAGAGCTTCGTCATCTGCCAACGGCATTGGCTCTATCTGTAGGGGGCCTGTAGGAGCCACGGCGTCAATGCATTGTACAAAATGTGCTACTTTGAGCAACATGTTGAATGCCTTGTTAGGGAGGTCGACTGAAGCATTAGAGGTGATGGACGGAGGGTCCATGCTGTGCGGTGGTGGTGTTGGAGGCATTGGATGAGTACTCGAGCAGTGTTGTCCGAGGGAGGGGAGGTTGGATAGCTTGTTGGGTGGGCTGGGTAGGGTCTAGTGGAGGTGGTAATGGAATATTAGTAGGGGGTGGTGGTATGAAAGAGGGTGATTGCATTTTGTTCCTCGTCCTCGATTATTTCTTCGAGGTATGCTACGTGAATTGTTTCAAAATTTCTCACCAAGGACTCAAGTGAGTCTTGGAGAGCTTGTAGAACCCAATTAAAGAGTATTATTATTCCGAGGGGATGGTAGGTGGTTTGTTGGAAGGCCGCAAGGTGTCCTTGAGCTTGGACTACAGAGACTCAGCCATAGGTTTTCATCTAAGTTATGTCTACATGCAGACTTTCACGAGTGTAGATCCATGGTGTGATCTCTTCGGGCTTTGCGAGTTGCATCACCTCATCGTCCACAGGATAGTTAAAGGACTCAATGAGATGATGGATGCGGCACCATCCTTGAAAGTTCAGAAGAATGGCATGGGCGGACAGGGTTTGGAGATAGAAGGGGCGAAGAAGAGATAAGGAGATGGGCTGAAGGTCAAGAGAAAAATACGATATGGCTAAGATGGGGCCATAGTGGTCCGGATTACAACGACATTGCAAAATCATATGGCCTCTACTAAGCTTGCCCATGGTGTGGAAGAGGTGCCTGTGGCGAAGGATGCTATCTCCTGAGGGGTGGTGGAGACTGAGACGAAGGGTGGCTAGGGTTGTTGGCATAGTCTTGGCTCCTGGATGGAGGCCGATTTTGATGGTGTCATCACCTGGGAGGTCTTCAATGAGAATAGACCCTCCTTGCACCTATTTCCCTTATCATGAGGACCTAGCTGCTGCATGCATAGTTGTTGTTGCATGAATTCGTGCAATTGGATTTCCTCATACCGGTTGAGTGGCTGACTTGGCTCTAGTTGCACTTGGGTGACCAGAGTGGCACTTGGCATTGTCCTCACTCTCTTGGGCCAGGTTTTTGCCTCTTTTTGCTTGGTCAGCATGGGACCGATGGCAGATTTCTTAGCAAGTCCGAAGCCGATGGGCAAATGCTAATTTTTGAGGTAGTAGAGGACCGGTATGTACAACATGGGGTTGCTGATGACGTCCCCATGGGTGCTGAGGTCCTCTTGCATTTGGTTGCAGTAGTAGTCAGCCCAGTTCATGTGTTGAAAGTTCACCATCCTCGCAAGATATTGGGCACAATGGCTTGTTGATGATCCAAGTGCTTTACTTGAGTGAGCCATTATAGGGCTCTTACTTGGTGCTCTACTTCAAGCTTCGTGACAAGGAGGTCAGCATGCAAGAACATGAGTACTTATAAAAAATGCATGGGTGGACCCTAGTCACCTAGCGCCGATCGTGTGTGCACGTGCAGTGTGCTCGATGGGGACTAGTGTGCTATTGGTGCATCAAGTGAGATGCCTACCATACTGACTCACCTAGACCTAGATGTGATGATTATGATGAATGCGGTGGAGGTGAACAGTGTACTGCCACATAGAGAGTAGGGAGCCATGTAGAGCATGTGTCTAACTTGTTCTTTACCTTAGATGCTAGAGGCATCTTTGTGTTAGACCTTGCTGCTATTGTTGTTGTAGGCTCTGATGTCGAGTAGTCGTCCCTAGGGCAAGGTTCACTCTTGGTGGGATGGAATTCAGATTTTGAGGGGTCCCTCGACTAGTGGTGGCGATGCTTGTGTTGAGTCAAACTGCTCATGGCACCATTGCATATTCAGTACCTTAGGACTGCCTGTCATGTCCGAATCATGGGTAGGTTCCTGTGGGGCTGTATCCTAGGAGGACAAAGGTTCTTGTGGTGCTGCCTTCATCACCTTTAGGGTTTGCAACATCTTCTTCTAGATCCGGGTAACCTTGTTGCTTCGACAGCTCGAGCAGGTGGTGTTGCTCAAATTGTTGGTGTGGCATGGTGATGGTTGAGGTGTGAGCATTGTATGCGGCCTTCTCCATGTGGCGAATGGAGGTGGAGAAGGCGATCTTGAGGTGACTGGAGTAGCTATTGCTATGTCACCGTTTGCGGGATGCTGGTTCCAATGGAAGTGACATTGGGCACAGAGGATATCGTCTTGTACTTGCTACTCATGAATTCCTTGAGCGGAAGGTGGTAGCGTAGGTTTAGCATGAAATGGCATCGGTGTATCATTGCAACTAGCTTTGTGCTCCTTTCGAGCTGGGCCCTTGGGCAGTGTGCTTATGGAGGCTGGGGCTTTCGGTTGGCTTGGCTTCGTTGCTTCATTGTCGTGAATCGGCGAGGTTGAGGCTGAATAGGGGAGGCTTGTTTGCACAGTGGGATTACCACTATTTGACCACCATTAGTAAGCGAGGCCATTCAGGCGTGCTAGTTGACTTGGTAGTTGATGGCGTAGCACCAAGTTCTTCCTAGAATAATCTATTCTTCGGTGGCTTCTGGAGGGAGAACATAAAAGCATATCCATAGCTTGGCAAACAACCATTAGACTTAGATTTACATAACCCAAGGTTTGCAGAAGTTGACTATTTATAGCTCTTATTGAGGCAGTAGTGAGGGTTAGGGGTACCTGCAACTTTTCCCATACCTCTCGGGAGACGAAATTGTGGCTTGCGCTCCTAGGTCTACAAGTGCTTTGATGCACATGCGCGGTCCCTGTAGCTGAATAAGCAACTTGGATGGCTCTATTGTTAGCTCATCTATTAGTTGAATCTGTTCAATTGTTGCCTTAAAAAGGGTCATTTATCTACACTGTTGGAACTTAGCATTACGGATTCTAGTTTCCTCGATGGCTTGGCGCTTCATTCTAGCTACCTCTACCTTGAGCTCTTTTCCTCTATGTAGGGCTTGAAGGGTAGGGACAGTGGGTGGTCCGTATTATCTTTTCAACTTGCTTCCGTTTAGGTAGCCATCCATTTTTGTCCCATTTAGGGTGGCTATTCGACACGCCCCTTGGGGGATAATTTCAACTACGTGGTAAGGACCTATACCTCGATACTTAAGCTTGCATTTGGTGTTGTGGACACTGTACAGGAGTCTTCTTCAGCCAAGTCCTTGTTCTTAAGGTTGCGGTCAAACCACTTTTTATGTCAGTCCTTTTCTACTAGGAGAGCGTAGGCTGCTTGTTGCAACCTTGTCTCTTTTAGCTTTTCGAGGTCGACTAGCCGTTCGGCTAGTGCATTTTCCATGAGTCTTTCCCTTATGGTGGCTAGGCACTACATACTCCATTGGCATTACTACTTCTACCCCAAAGGCTAACTTGAAGGGTGTACAATGAGTTGCCTCCTTGCAGGAGGTCCTATAGGCCCATAATGCTACAATGAGCTTATGCACCTAGTCGGTATGACTGGCTTCTACCGTACATGTGATAATCTTACAATAAGTTTTGTTGGAGCTTTTGGCCAAGCCATTTGCTCTGGGGTAGTATGGCATTGACTTTCTGTGAATGATCATAAACTCACTTGTTAGGATTGCTATGGTTTTGTTGAGGAAGTGAGTTCCTCGGTCGCTGACTAACTCCAACGGGCATCCAAACTGCATGATGACTTGTTCATTTAAGAACTTGGCAGTGGATCTTGCATCAGCCTTTATCGTGGCTCTTCCTTCTACCCACTTGGTGAAGTAGTCGGTCGCTAGGATGATGTATCGAGCCCCGGTCCTCTTAGCGGCTGGGCTTATGGGACCAATGAAATCTGCCATGTACGCAACTTCTTCCGTTCTTTTTTTGTGAGCTTCAGAGGCTGAGGGGGAGGTGGAGCTGGTTCAACAGGGGGTTCAATAGGGACACGATGCTCTACATATATGGTCAACTTGTCCATTTTCACTTTGAGCTCTCCATCAGCCATATCTCTATAACTGCTTGATGACAAAAGAACAGCATCCCTATCAAGCGTGCATGCAAAAATAAGTGTTAATTTCACACAAATGACACAATCTAACTAGTTTCTCCTTGCAGGAGAAATATAAGTATTCAAGCATATACGTACTCCTTGACTCTCATAAATTAGAAAAGCAGAGAAGCTTACCACCACTCTACTTCAGGGATTGGATCATATTCTCGAAGGTTTGGTTAGCTAGGATCCCGGTTATGGGCATCATGTCGGCCCTGTGTGGGATTTAGATGTGCTGGCAAGTGCCACATCGTTTGACGAATTTGATTGCATCTGTGAAGAGCGTTGGCCACCAGAGACCGGCTTGCAACACTTTTTGTGTGTAACCTCAACGGCAAAATGGCCTCCTGTGATTCGTGAGTGTGCTTCTTCAAGCACCTCGATGTATTCGTGCTCGCACACGCATCTTCGTAGTATGCCATCCTTACCCATGTGGTAGAGTTGGCTTGCTATCAGCTGTGGTATGGCACTACATCCTTAATGAGTTTATGGGCTCTATCCTTCTTAAGGTCTTGGCCTAAGGTAGTCCGTTGGCCAAGTAACGGCTGATCTCAGCGGCCCATTCTAGAATGACATTGAGGAAGAAGAGGGAAGCGTCAGGAAGATCATCTTCCACTTCGGTCGAAGCTTCACCATCGTTAGGGATCCTCGATAGGTGGTTGGCTAAAACGTGGGTTTTGCCCTTGTGCACCGTGACTATAAAGTCAAATTCTAATAGGATCAGCATCCACCTAGTGATGCATCCTATCATGCAGGGTTTTTTGACCAAGTACAGTAGTGCTTGATGGTCCACAAAGAAGAGAAACTTGTTCGCTAACAAGTAGTGCTTGAATTTCTTGACTGCATAGACCATGGCGAGACCCTCTCTCTTGGTTGTGGTGCAGTTAACTTTGGCCTCATTTAGTTGATAGTTGGCGAAGTATACCAGGTAATCCAAATTATGCTCCCCGAGCTGAGCTAACACACATACAATGGCAAAGTTAGAGGCATCAATGTGGATGTGGAATATTAAATTCTAGCTAGGAGAGCTTAGTACTGGGATGGTGACTAGAGCTAGCTTGAGGGTTTCAAAGGATGTTTGACATTCATCCGTCCACTCAAAGGATACTAGCAGTTTGTATAATGGGTGGGCTATGTTGGCATAGAACAAAATAAACCTTTGGTAATAGCCAGTATGGCCAATGAATTGTTGGACTCCCTTAGCATTGGTGGGGGGCGATAACTCTAAAATGAGTTTGATTTTATTGTGTTCCGTAGAGATTCCATTTCGGGACACTATGTGACCTAGGATGACACCATGTTTGACCCAGAACTGGCATTTAAGGGGGTTGAGGGATATGCGGTATAAGCAGCACTTCTCGAGGATGAGCCTAAGATACTTCAGGTTGTCATCCCATTTCGAGTTCACGTAGATATCATCCAAGAAGACTTCCACAAAGTCCCTCAGGTATTCCTTGAATACCGTGATCATCATACATTGGAAGGTAGCTGGGGCATTGGTTAGACCAAAGATCATAACCTTGGCTGCATATACTCTCCATTCGGTAGCAAAGGCGGTCTTATGTTGACCTTGGGTGGCGATTGAGACTTGGTTGTAACCTGAAAACCCATCTAGGAAGTTATACGCTTCCTTTCTGGCAACCCTTTCTAGAACATGTTCTGTGAATGGTAGGAGGTAGTGGTCACATCTCATGGCCATGTTAACCTTCTTCAAATCCACGCATACTCTGATTTGTCCATTCTTCTTCAAGACTATCACAATGGGCGATACCCAATCTGTATGCTCAATCTCGTAGATGAATCATGCATCTATGAGTTTCTGGATTTCTTCCCTCGCCGAGTGCATATTTAGGATTCATAGGATAGGGATGTTGCCGCAGTGGCCTGGCATCATCCATCATGAGGATTGTATGTTGCACAACGGTGGCAGGTACTGCCTTCATGTCCATGTACTTCTTGTTGGAACACTGAAAGGAAAGAGTAGAGTGGACACAAACTCAGAATACTTGCTTATGGAATGAAGAAGAGTGAGGTCCTTAAGTAGGCACCTCATACAAGCTCACTGACATCACTGATGACTTCAGAGCTCCACAATCATCTCCTCAATCTACTCCTAGATTCTCTCAATCATCCTATGTGGCTCTCCACCACCTAACTGTGCTTGTGGGCACCTAACTGTGCCTCTAGCACTCACACATAGAAACATAAGGTGTGCCTGAGGCATACACCTTGAGATATCCCAACAAACCCCCCCTCAAGGAAATGCCTCAGGCTATGTCAAGGATACATCTAGTCTCATAGTTTCTCATGCCATCTCATGGTGGTCAAGGATAAATCTATGGCTAGGTTCTCATGCTAGCAAGGGTTTCCTTGTGTGTAAGGTAAACAAAAAAGGGATACAGAAAGACCTTCCAATGGTTATCTCCCCTGCATGTACATGCACACAATGTCTGTAGGAGGTACCATGGAACAAAACATACACATGGCCTACATCATAAGGTGACCAGAAGTGTTTACAAAACACACAAAACACAATAGTTTATTTTCATTCATTTTGGAGGACTATCGAGGCTGAGTACCTTGACATAAAAAAGAGAGATCTAGAGCATACATAGAGATGATTTAAAATGCATAATCTTCATGGGATGCCTCATCTTGTGGAGGCAAAATATCCATGTCAAGGCAAGGTCTTACCACATGGGCAGTGTCTAGTGCCTTATAAGATGGTACTATGATAGAACAAGTGGATCTGAAAGTCATATCCTTCAAGAGAACAATTATCTTGTCATCTCCATAGTTGTGTAGAGAAGCATATCTTAGGTATTTGACCTTCATCTTTTTCTTGTACATGGAGTCAAATAAAAGTGCCATGAGAGGGTAGATCTCTGTAGTTGCTTCCTTTTTGGAAACCATTGTTTTGGCAATCTTCAACAAGGAAGCCAGGTTGGCATTTTCATCCTTTGTAGCATAACAAGACATTGCTTTATGTTTTGGCTTTTCACATATTTTGCATAAGCAAGCCATGAGAGGCTCTAACCCAAGTATTGGGTAGTGTCTTCTCTCTTACAGGGCTTAGAATAACAACTGAAATGCTTCAAAATATAAGCATTTAATGTAGCAAAGTCTTGTGACCAAATTTCAAACAATGATGCTTTCACTTACATGCTTCATAGAAGTGGGTGAAATAAACACTTTCCAATAAAAACCAGGTCTAGCAAGTCAAAACAAAACTGAAGCAACACTTGTACTGAAGTTATTGAAAACTTCAAAAGACCAGAAATGCTAGAGTAGCATTTTATGTAGCATCATCTTCAAAAGCTTGTCAAAACTGTCAAAACTAGAAAGCTGAACTTGGAGGGCTTATAGCTCACTCTTCAAAGCAAAAGAAAGGGGGATTTTTGAGGCAAAAGAAAGCTGGTATACCACAGTAGATCCTCTGGGAAGAAGAGGCGAAAAAATGCGTCAGGTTGCCTTCTCTTCCTTCAACAAAGTCGACTGGTTTTTCTCTGTTTTCAGCTTGAATATGCAGCCATTTCTACTCAGATTTCAGCACAGGATAGCTCTAGGTATGGACCAGCCCCCACTGAAAGGAATTAGAGAAAGATCAAGTGTGCTGGGAGAAAACACAGAAGAGACAGTCGACGACCTTCGTGTAATGGCGACGAGCAGAGGCGAAGATTCGTCAATTCCTTGCAGCCAGAAGTTTGCCCCAACAAGGTGGATCTCCAGCTGGAAGGGCATGGGAAATGGCTGAGAACCGGAAGAGAACAGGCTTAAGCAAATTTTGGGAAGAAGAGGGAGAGATGGTGAAGAAGAAGAAGAGGAAGAAGATGATGATGTGGCAGAAATGGGCTCAAGGAGGATCAAATGGCTCTGATACCATGTTGGAACACTGAAAGGAAAGAGTAGAGTGGACACAAACTCAGAATACTTGCTTATGGAATGAAGAAGAGTGAGGTCCTTAAGTAGGCACCTCATACAAGCTCACTGACATCACTGATGACTTCAAAGCTCCACAATCATCTCCTCAATCTGCTCCTAGATTCTCTCAATCATCCTATGTGGCTCTCCACCACCTAACTGTGCTTGTGGGCACCTAACTGTGCCTCTAGCACTCACACATAGAAACATAAGGTGTGCCTGAGGCATACACCTTGAGATATCCCAACATTTCTAGGCCATGCAATCCTTAAATTCCCATAGGAGAGCTATTAATGTATTCTCCTCATTTGGGGTGTGGTCATCGGTGATAAATATGGGTTATGGGTCCTAGCCTTCTGGGGCTAGGTTCACTTCCTTAACTGGAGCCAGCAGTCCCTCATACCCTTGAGAGCAATTGTCCTCTTGGGTCCTCTTGGCCTATTGGTATAAGATCTTGTGATCCTGAATTGTATAGGCCTTGTAGTGGGCTGGCACCTGCCATAGGTCTTCTTTATCCTCAATCTCTTTTTCATTATCTGCTGGGGCAGTGCACTCTTTGGTCCTTGCCTTGCCTTTGGATGCAGGGGATTTGGGACCTAAAGGGGGCTCTTCCCTTGTACTTATAGAGCCGATGGGAGTGGTTACCCTACTCAACCTGTTTCCCCAGTTAGAGGAGAACTTGTGGTGGTGGGTAGTCATGGTACCTACATAGTTCAGCTAGTTGAAGATCTGATTTTACCCTTATTGTTCCCTTGCTTACCTCTTGTGGTTTGAGCATATTGAACATCCTTAAGGGAACTACTAGGGGAGCTCTGGGGTGGTGATTTGAAACCCTACTCTTTTTGGGACATCTATGTTGGCTAAGATGTGCATCTACTTTTGTGAGAATTCTAACTTGGGAAGACATGCGTACCAGAAGTCATCAGATTCCTTCTCATCCTCTCCCTTGTCATAGGGTTGGAATAGTTTTATGAAGGTGGTTTGAGCAGTGGTGTTGGACTCTGCAGCAAAGAGGTGTCCTGACAATGGGTGGGCCTTGTAAGTGTGCAGGTCCACTCTCATGGTTTGCTCCTTGTGGTGCAGGTAGATATTATCATTACGGTAGTCATGCACAAGTCCCAACATACACAAGAACGGTCTTCCTAGGATAGCTTCATAATCAGGTTGACGTGTGAAGTCCATGACCACGAACCTGACAGGGTACGTGAAACCCAAAACCTTAATGTTTATGCGTGTCAGTACTCCTAGAGGTTCAGCGGTCCCTCCATCTGCTAGCTTTACAACCAAATGGGTCTGCTGGAGTGTGGGCCTTCCCCACTTTTCCCAGCATTCCTTAGTGCCCCCTCCAGGATGACTTCTATCTTCTAGTTTTGGTAAACTATGGGAATTGAGGCATTTGTGTCATCGCCCTCAAAATACTGGCCTAGCTTGTTGATGGGAATCTTGGGTAGGTTCTACCCCTTATCTAATGTTGATTGGTTGTCTAGCGGGGGCCGGAGATAGGAATGGCCTATTCATCTAATTGGACAGATCATGCCATAGGATGGGGTTTCCTCTTGGAAAAGACGTGATCAACATTTTCACTTCTATAGATAGAAAGGCAGAGGGGTGGGAACTGAGGGGCTCCAAAATTGATGGACACAAATCCACTCGAACCTTTCCACATGAGAGACCAGGACTCCTTTCCCAAGGACTTGGTCATCAACTTGGAAATGGCTATGGGACGGCTCCTCAAGGGATTTGCCATCCCTGTAGGGAACACTGGTGTGGGTGGAGGTGGTGTTGCCCCCCTTTCTAGGGCATTCACCTAAATGTGCATAGCCTCATCAGTCAACACCATTTGAGCAACTAGGGTGGTGTGACTGTGGGCCTGACGGGTTGCAGGGCTGGCCTTAGGCCTTGCCCAAGTGGTGGGGTCCATGTAGTTGCTATGTCGGCATATGCTAAACACAATTTTGGTCAAACATAGGGTCTCTGGGTAAAGATAATTTAAGTAAAGCAATGTGCCAAAGCCAATGGTGTAGGTGACATCTCAAAGAGGTAATGAAGGTGGGATATGTGATTTTGGCCAAGGTCACTATATGTGGACAGCATGGTTGTTGACATCGAATTCCTCTCTCTCTCTCTCTCTCTCACTCATGGGAAGAAGCATGACTTTCACAAATAAACTTTAATAGATGCGTGCTCTCTCTCTTTCTCTCTCACGAGAGAATGTCTATTTCAAAGAACAATTCTACTCTATGGACAGAGGTCTATGCAATAAGTGATTACTTCAAAGAGACTTCTCTGAAGAACATGGTCACAATGTATGAGCGTGATTTTAATATTTGACCTCAAGCGATGAATGGAATAATTTTAGCCTTACAGTTAACCATAGCGATTGACCTAAAGTGATGAATGGAATAGATTTAACCTTAGGAAGAGAAACAATGTGTTTTCATATTATTGTTCTCATAGTCTATTGCACAGTACACTTACTAAACTTATTTAGACTACATGGAGAAACTATTTTTTTGGGGGGAGGATTTGGATTATGCATCATCACTGATGTTGGAGGATCGGCCAAATACACACACATGTGCATGCACACAAACACATAGGCACACAATTTTTTTTTTGTTTTTTTGTGTGTATGTGTGGCTGACTACCATCAATGATGATGTGTTAAAATGAAAATCTTAGTAGAAGCCCATATGATTGTTGCTCTCTCTTGCTAGAGAATTTCTATTTCAAAGAAGAGATGGGGAATAGATCTACTATGTAGGAAAAGGTCTATGCAAGGAGTATGTACTGCAAAGTGACCCCTTTGAAGAACATGGGCTCAATGTGTGTGTGTGTGTGTGTTTTATGAGCAAGATTTTCTTGCAATATTCTATGCATGAGGGAATAGAGGTAGATCATGTTGCAAGGAGTATGTACTGCAAAGCGACCCCTTTGAAGAACATGGGCTCAATGTGTGTGTGTGTGTGTGTGTGTTTTATGAGCAAGATTTTCTTGCAATATTCTATGCATGAGGGAATAGAGGTAGATCATGTTGCATACGGCAATCACATGGTTTCTTGTCTCGAGGGGCAATGTAGAAATCCACGGTTATGTGAGGACAATGGAGGATGAGAGAGCTAAGGGAGAGGTCAAATTCAAAGAGGAAGAGTAGAAAAATCTGTAGAAAATGCATTTGCAAGTTGAAAGGCAATCTATTGTTACTTCCATGCACTGCTCTTCTCTACCCCTCCTACTTCTAAGAGAAGTAGTTATGTCATGAGAATTGTTCTTTGCTCTTGCACCTCCAGGCCATGAACTTTTAGCTTCCCATGAGGTCCTCAAATATTCTTAGGCCGTTTGTAAAAAATTATCAGGATTGCCCCAACCAGCCTCCTAGACCTATTCATTAGAAGCCTTGATCATGTTCTAAGTGACTTTGCCTTTCATATTGAAAACCTTAAAATATAACAAATTCCAAATATTTAGGGTGTTTAGATAAGGAATGTGAGGAGCTTGATAAGTTCAAGGAGAGAATGAAGGTAGAGAATATAGCATTTGTGGATCTTTACAAGGTAGCCATACTTATGTGCTAAGACAATTAATCCACTCTATATGTTTATTATTTTGTAGTACAAATCAAGAGAGTATGTTAAGTGTAAAATTTAGGAATTGTAACACTTGCAAGAGTGAAAAATTACACTGCCATTTAATTCTCCACTATAGGGATGTATACTTGGTGTATTTTTTAGCATCTAATCATTAAATTCATATGTGTCCTTCAATTTGATATCATTAGGGGAGAATTGGGGATAGCACTTGTGCATAGCAGATGTATTTCCTTCAGACTTTGAGGAGTGGGAACCAGTCGAGTGCTTCTTAGGTAAGTTTACTGCCATTCATGAGGATTTAGGAAGGCAAATGCATGCTGGAGAGAAGTCCTCTGCTTTGAAACAGAGAAATATCTATTGGCATAATGCCAAGTACATTACTCCAAGGACGGCATCAGGCTATGGCCATCTTCAATGCATTGCAACACCACAACTTGAAGACATGGATTGCAGCATGGTGGACACAAGAACAATGCAATCATACAAGGAAAAGATTGCAAAGGATGTGGGCATGGCCATGAAGTTTAAATTTGGCTTCAAATGGGTAAGGTTGTCTTGGTTTATGCCTCTCCACATTTTTGCTTCTTGTTTTCATAATATCCAGATGCACAGAACAAAAACCATGTGGTCATGCAAGTGCCTACATGAGAATGCCCTTGAGGAATTGCTTGGGGTGAATTGGGGAAGCAGGTCAGGTGAACAAAAGGGTGATCTGTTTCAATGCCATGTATGTAAGGACAATGTGGTTGTCAAATACCACATCTCCCACCAAATGTTATTTTTTTCTTTCCAATGTACGTGCTAGAAGAAAACAAGTGGCAATTGGATCCCCCTTAACTCTAACGATGAAGATAATACAAGGGTAAGTTTATGTATTGGTTCTCATTTAATAGATGTCAAGAATGTGACTGTCATGTCACAGTGGACTCTCAGGGAGTGCGGGAACACCTATTGGTCATGGAGGATGGCATGTCTGAGTCCTTTCACTTTACCTTAAATGGTGAAAAGGTAGGAAAGCATGCAGAGAAGCTCGTGCATAGTGCCACTTTTATCCCTCCTGCAATATTGAAGATTGTCTAGAAAATGTGGTGTGGAACAATTGTGGATTTTGACATTTTCCAATTAATAGTGGTGCAATTAATTTTGATGTTTTGAATGGTTTTGTTTCATGTCAATGTCAAGTTTTTCCCAAATATTTTATAATTCTTTTTATTTTTTATATTTAGAACATTTGGGTATATATAGGTTATAAAGTTACTTTAGTTTCAAAGTTTCACTATCATAGCCATAGTTCTCCTAGCAACCAAACTACCATGGATTCTACTAGGTCTGCCTTCCACGATTTCATCTCTCATACTCCATTAATTGATAGAGAGGAGGAGTTATTTCCAGTCTTTGATAAGAGCATAAATGTCCTAGGCACCTACTTGGGAGCCCGAGACGATTTTGAAGACCTCATCAAGTACATGCAAGACTGCATCGCAAGTTTTGCATATCAACTTGATAAGTCTACAAAAAGATGGGTCCCAATTGATTATTTGAATTACTTGTTCAATCAAGAACCCAAGTTCATGAAGCGTTTAGATCGCTTTTGAGCCCAACTCACACCCCTAGGGTTTAGGGAGGTGGACATTGATGACCTCCTAGCATGTGGAGTCATCGGAAACACAGGAAATAGGTTCCTATCCTAGGAAATGACCTTTATTTTCCTTCTCTAGGAGGGACAAATGGAAGAGGAGGCCTTGACCTGAAGCCCTGACCCTGCCCCTACCCTTTTTGATCCTCTTATTTCTGTAGATGAGCCCAACATCTATAATGAAGAGCCCATAGATGAACAAGCTGAGGAGCGAGAAGCTACATTGGCCCTGAAAGTGCTGCAATGACCTCTTGAACCCCATTCTACTTCTCAAATTCCATCCACCTCGGGCACCACCTCTATTGACCCCACAACAATGATATGGTTTCTTGCTCCCCTTCTTGTCTATGGAGAACAATACCTCTTTCTCCATGACATAGAGGTTATGTTTGGTCTCCGAGAGGATGAAGCTCTTAGTATCCTATGTGGATACGAGGTGGACACAACTATGCAAGAACCTGGGTTTTTGGGAGCAGATGATTCAATAGAAGAGGTTCTTGCTTTATTAACACTGACCCAAATCAAAGACGTAGAGACATCAATCTACTCTGACCTACCTGATGTTCCAGAAGAAGCCTCCACATCTCACTCTAGACAGCAGAAGGCCTCTAGATCCATCCTGATTGACAAAGAGGAAGGGATTGAGCATGATGACTCCATAGTGGTAAGAAACTATGAGCTTTGAATTTCTTCTCTCTTGGTATACTTTTGCTTTAATGGAATTCTAATGTAATGTTGGACTATTGCAGGAGGCATTTGAGGTCGACCTATTCTCATCTCGGCAATGCCTTGTTCGCAGTAGCTTCGATCGAGATCACTCACTGGCACATTACCTTGGCCAAGCAAAAGGGCACCTTGTGGTTATCCACAAAAAGTTTTCTCCACATGGCACTGATGACCTCCTGAAGTACAAGGCCTTGTCAAGAGTGATTGGTCATGCTGACATCAATTGCAATGCTGACAAGGTCATTTTGGTGAACTGCATGGCTGCCCTCAATGCCTTTGGAACCAATTTTCAAGGTATGGCATTGATAGCAGCAGCCATGTCCTTGGCCAGCAACGACCATAGCGTTGACTCTCTATCGACTAGGTTTAGAGCTAGGAGTGTATTTGGGAATTCAAAGCCCGATGTTCTCAGTGTTTTAGAGAAGAGAGAAAGGCTCTAAAGCCTTATTGTATAGAAATTTTATTTTATATGAATACAGCTATAATTTTTATACAATGCCCCATTTTGTGTTCTTTTATAAAATTTGTTTTATACTGTCATTGTATTTTGTAACTTTAATTGTTGTTGGCATTAATATTTTCATTCACTATTCTATTCAAAAGCATGCGATCAGATAAATATTTATGCTATAATGGTCATTTTTGAGCAATCTAGTAATAATCTCACCGTGTGGCAGAAGGAAAATGTGTTTGGCATCGCAAGGGGAGCCCAAAAATGGTAAAACCTCAAACAGGCCCCATACAGACCATAGTAGATTTTACCATTTTTGGGCTCCCCGCGCGATGCTGAACACATTTGCCTTCTGTTGCATGGTGAAAAACATCATTTGACCACTCAAATTCACACTCACTTGCATAAATTGATGGAAAGCATCACGTAACATGTATAATAACATGGGAACAGTAATAGAACATAAAGATAGCTTTTATTCATTGACCTCAAAGGGCAAAGATTTACAAAATGATTCAAGTTACACCAAATGAACCTAAACAACATCTAGTGCCTAAGGGAGGGATCGGAGTGGATGCGCTTGGTGAGTGCAAGGTCCTTGTCCATCACTATTACTCTTTTGGTATGGATAGCACATAAGTCGACGTCTTCAAAAAGACCTACTCTCATTTGCTCCGTTGCCTCCTGAATTGCTCCCATAGCGCCTGAAGTGAAATGCACATCACTCTTGTAATGCTGTGCTATTTCACGTACAACACGCTGGAAGGGTGCACAGGGAATGAGATTGTCCACAGTAATTTGGAACTTGTGGATCTCGTGAAGTGCCTTCACACCTAATTTTTTGCACCTCTTAATCTTTGGGGGACCCTGCACTGGCCTTTGGACATGGCTCCATGGCCACTTGTCTGCTTTGAACTTTTTCAACTCTCCTCCCTTGCAACTACCTCTTCAGACTCCTCTTGCTATGTCTAGTGGGTCATTCGAGGTGGCTTCTCGTGCCTAGGGGTCTACTTTGTCCTTGGTCTCTTTTCCTTTTCACGAGGCTGTGAGACAGCAGGCTGAGGCTCTTGCTCAGCTCGTACTAGAGGCTCCTCATATCTGATCATCTTGAGGCACAGAGAGTTAATGGTGCTCTTCCATGTGGTCTACTTGGTTGGAGGATTGGGGCCAAGGTTCATTATATCTGCAAGCCCGCCAAATACTTCCTCTTGTTGTGGCCCCTGTAATCTCTCCATCTCCTCTCTTTGCCTTTCTTGCTCCCCTTGTTCATCTAGATGCTATCAGCTCATAAGTAACGAGGGGCGATTTTATTGGGGGGGGGGATTTTAGATAAACCTAGGGTGCTTTGAGCCAATGTATGTTTTTCTTTATCAACATTGTGGTTGGACAAGAACCTCCTTGCCTTTCCTCCACCCATGGACACTTTAGTAGGAAGATTTTGTGTCTTTCCTGATTGTTTCTTGTCCTGCTTAAGCTTCGCATTGCCTCTGTGGAGTCCCATTAGTGAGAGTAGTTCTTTAGCTTTTGCAATGCATTATGCAGACACTTGCTGTGGCCTCAAATTCCAAGCATAAACTAGATGGAAATAGAGTAACTTATCAAGTATATGCAGTTCAGCATGCAAAGTACACACATGTACCCGCTCTAATGGAATTAGTAGAATGGGGTCCCACTTAGGATCCTTTTTGTGACGATCAAGGGCTGCACTTTGGTGAAAGGATGCCATTTTCCCACTGTAGGCTTCCCTTTTGCATCTTTTGAGAGTGGGTGTAATAGAAGCATGTCCATTTTGCATCTACACCTGTATCACAACCATACAAGCACTTGAGGGTCTTCAAATCACCAGCTAGATGCCATTCAACTTGAAACGTTCCATGCCCATCCACAATTAATGTTTGCCCTGCCTCTTGTCTTCGGATAATCGACGGGATGCTGGTTCTCTCCAAAACCCACTTCAATGTCTCGTGGCACTCCTTTGGGGTCTCAAAGGCTGTAAGCCACCATATGTCCTTCCCAGATTGGACTGAGAAACCCTGCTCAACTTCCTCATCCCCTTGAGCAAAATGCAAGGTGTCATTCATAATACAAATGCTCACCCTCTCTAGCTTGTGCTCTTTTACCAACTGAGCTTCATCCATTTTTATAACAAATACTATCTTGCCATCTGTACAATGAAAGAGAAATTTAGTAAGGATATAGAAATCAGAAGAAATAAAGTTGAATGTGAAGAGGGAATTTCTCTTACCTTCTTCTCTCATCCATAGAATTTGACCATGGCTCTCTGCAAATTCTCTACATCCACATAAACATTATTAAAAGCATTCACCTCAAACATTTGGATGCCAGATTTCTTTTTACTCTTCCAAGTCATTGTGCCACTTACACAAGGGTATCCTCCAATCTTTTCTCTAGCACATTGGTTTGTTTCTTGATGTGCAAGCCTTACAGACCACGATGTTGGCAATTGCATTGTGGATATATTATACTTTTCCTCCATAACAGACTTGAAAATTTTAAAAACAGAGTTGTAAGCTTCACGACTTACACCAGCAGCATCACAAGCTCCAAGAACCTCCTTTGCTTGGAAGAGACCCTTGAAATTCTTCATTACCTCTCTAGCAACTTGTTTATGTAGCCCTTTTTCTCTAGGGTCCTTCAACACTTCCATGACATCACTTGGCTTTATTAAACTTCTTAGAACATATGAAGGATCACTATCATCCATTTCCATTGTTCCCATCACATCCTCCATGAAATTCCTAAAGTAGAGTACAAATGAGAATTAGTGGAAAGAATGTAACACCACAAATATTTTGGGGTAAGAAATTTTATTGAAAATTTGGGGAACTAACCTTGCAGCCCGTATTCTCCTCTTTTGGGCACCACTATTGGTTGACAATGCATCCATAGATTGCAATTGTCTTTTCCTCTCCTTCAGTCCCAAAGGTGTTCCCTTCAACTTTTGTACTCGTTCTATCGACTTCTCTCGTTCCTTCTCCACAGCGCGTTGAACTTGGCCATAGATAGACCTTTCCAAATCTTGTTTGCTTTCAACAAGCTTCTGGATTGATTCTTCCAATCCATGTCGCTCCAAGTCTAGTGCATGTTCTTTGTTTTGCAATGGGAGATCTTGCATACTATTATGCATTGCCACAATAGTAATATTTTCCAAATTTGCAAGTTCTTCTGCTTGGGCTCTCTGCACCTCGCTTGCTTGCATAGCTAATGTCTGAGAATGGTTCAATCGATTGCAATAAACGAGCAATCTAGCATGTCCCTTGCCAACAAACCGAACAACATCATGCACTCTATGAAAAGGAGCTTTGAGTGGCAGGGTCTAAAGGATACAAGTTTCCATCCACCCAAAGGTCAAGATGCTTCTTCCCTTGCAATCGAAGACTGTGGAGCACACTTTGAGGAGTTCCACTATATCCCAAAGAGCGTGTGCTTGCATATTCTGTCTCCAATTGTAGGTTCACATGGTACTTGTTGGATATGTCCTCGAGTGGTGCCATGAGTACTCAAAGAGAGGTATCAGTGATGAAGGCTAAAATGTAGGGGAGAGCTAGCAAAGATGGAGTAGTGAGAGGGAGAGAGTAGCAAGGAAGAGGGAGGAGGAGAAGCAGATGAGGGCAAGAGGAAGAGGAGGAGAAGAGTAGGGCGATAGGTGCAGAAGGGAGGGAAGGAGCTAGTATAGAAGGGAGGAGGAGGGGAGAGATGCTACAAGAGGGAGGAGGGGAGAGATGCTACAGGAGGGAGGAGCAAAGGAGAGGGATCCTGGACAGCTAGAGAAGGAGGGGAGAGGAAGGAGGGGGGAGGAGCCAGAAGGAGGAGGAGGAGCCAGGAGGAGGAGGGGAGAGGGAGGAGGGAGGAGGAGGAGCAAGACGGAGGAGGGGAGAGGAGGAGGGAGGGGGAGGGAGGGAGAGGGAGAGGAAGAGGGAGAGGGAGGAGGAGGAGGGAGAGAGGGAGGGAGGGAGGGAGAGAGAGGGAGGGAGGGAGGGAGAGAGAGAGAGAGAGAGAGAGAGAGAGAGAGAGAGAGAGAGAGAGAGAGAGAGGGATCGAGGGAGATTTGAAATTTGAAATTCAAATTTCAAAAAGTGGCCCCCTCCCCTCATTGATGGGGGGAGAGGTGGGCTCAAATGTGGGCTTAACCCACCTAGATTGGGCTGGTTAGGCCTCTTTGGGACCCTCCAAGCCCCTTGCATTAGCCCACTAAGCATTCCCTAATCCATTCCTTATGAGGCCCTTTTGAGACCCCAATTCTCCCCTAATGGCAATTAGACAATCGATTCAACACACATATCGGAGTTCACCTCTATGCTGTCATTTTAGTGTTTTCTCTCTCTCTCTCTAGAGTTTCCAAACTATATCATACTTGAGTTGTCCTAGTTTCTAAATCCTCGAGTCTGATCCAATTAGACAATCAGCTTAATACATACCTGAAAAGGAATTTGTATTTTGTTTTGGATGCAGTTGCAGAGATGACTTCTATCACTATTCCAAATGTTGAAGAGGCAACTTTTAGCATTAGGTAGTCATCCTTCCGTGAACTGCAAAGCATTTTTGCATTGAAGCGAGTTGTAATGGATGGTACTTTTGTAGTTTTTAACATTGTGTTGTCGACCTTTTGTGAGCCGCGAAGCCTTCATGCGATGAAAGCAGTTTTGATGGTAGAGACTTCCACCTATGAAGAAAATCAGACACCCAAGTTGCCTTTAAGACAAAATGCTATTGCTATTGCAAGGCATATTAAGCCCAACCATGAGTGTCACTCTATTATTATAATGAAACGACTTGGAAGGGGTAGGGCTTCAAGCCTTGAGACTGAGCATGCAAGTAGGAGATTATCATCTTTGAGGCAATACAATCTCTCTACTGAACTTTGTTTAACATCAATTCAAGACATGTGCGACAATAATAAAGATCTAAGTCTCATGAACATGAGATACTTGACCTCCATATGGACATAAGTAAATTTGGATGGTGATGGAATAGTAACAAGAGACATGGTGGGATCCTCTGTAGCCCTCATTGCAAGGATTGCTCAAATTGAGAACAATGTGAAAGACACTAATCAGTACATGCAACAAATTCTCGAAAGAGATAGAGAAGATTCAGTTGTATGTGTGACTGGGTGTAGACTACAAGTTGACAAGCTAAAAGAACAAGTTCATCTACTTTTCACTGAGGTGTCAATGTTTAAAGTTGGTTTAAATAGGTTAACCGCTTTGATGACCAGAATGAGTCATAGACTAGAGTAGATTGCAAGCCATGAAAATTGAGATACTCTTGAGACTTTTGTATTGGTTTTTGTAAAGAATCCCACAATCTTTATATGGGGTTTTCATACTTTGGTCATCCTAAAGTTATTTAGCAAGAGAATTTTTTTAATGTCCATTTTGTAAATGTTTTTATTTAGTTTTGTTTATTTGAATAATATTTTTAAGCTTCTCGGCTTCATTTGAAGTATATTTGTGATGGTGCAAGACAGTTTAATTTAATATTTAAATTATGAGAATGGATTTTCCTTTAGTATTTTGTTTTATTTAAAATATACACAAATATTTTTATTTCTTGCATATGGTACAATGCATGTTTCAACACATATGATGCATCATCGTTGACATTATGGACTTTTTATTTTGACATATCATTAATGTTTAGATAGATTCACAAACATTAGCATGCATGCATGCATAGTGTAATAAATCATGCATTCATGTAAATTCTTATGCATTTCCATTTCAATATGTTCATTCATATAGACATCATTTCCATTCATATGTTCATTCAACGTTTTTAATATGATTTTAAAACAATAAGTTTTAAGATATATTTTACATAATTATATTTTTAATAATATTTTCAATGTGGGGAGAGAGAGACAAATAGAGAGAGAGAGAGAGAATAATAATAATTTAAGAGAATCTCTTGAACGTGGAGAAGAGAGAGAGAGAGATTTAAGATGTTTTTAAGATAATAATTTAACATACTTTTGAGTAGTCATTTTACATATTTTAGCATTACTCATCATGCATGGAGGTGGGTTAATGGGTCATGCATCATAGATTTAAGTAAAAGAGAGAAAGTTCTATAGTGTATTCATCATGGTGTTCTTATAGGTTATTCTTTAAACTCAAGAGAAGGGCTATTGAAGTTTTTGATTAACACAACAATCTTTCAACAGTAAACTTTTGAGAAAAAACTTTCCTTTTAATGAGTATAAAAAATCTCCCTTAGTAGGGAGTTTAAGTTTTTGGTGCATGCAAATTCAGCCCTCCCTATTTTGTTACATTTTTTAGCAAAGTAGCTTTTCTAGCCCAATATTCAATTGTGTGTTCGTATGTTTTCCAAGGAGCTATGTAGAATCAAAAGAACAATAGAATTGAGATTAGGGAGAATGAATATTTCTTTTACATTTGCACAATGTTTGGGTGGTCGTCGTGAATGTTATAGGGAACACTTAGACACATTTGTAGGATTAGATGATGGTGATTGGAGAAAAACCTATTGTGTTAGAAAGAGAGAGAGGAATGCTATTTCAAAGTATGTGTGTGGTAATGTTAGAACATTCACTTGGTTTAAGTGCACAATTTAGGAAATTACAATTCCATTTAATTATATAAAATCAATCAGAGAGCTTGAGACATTTTATTAAAAATGAAGCACTTGAACTCTAGACATTGTATAAAGACTCACTCCTATCATACTTAAATAATAATAATTTGAGAGAATGTCTTCAATGTAGCCACAAACCACAAAAGGGGGCATCAAAATGGGTTGGCCCATTTTCAACACTCCTTGTGGGCTAAGCACCTTGAAAGGTAAGTCAACCAAACCAAAGGCTAACCCAATCACAAATCATGGTACACAAAATTGCACAAGGTAGGACAAATCAAAGTCCTCCCAAAGTGCCAAACATGTGTCACCACCACTAAATATAACTAGCCAAGCCCTTCAATGGATGCGAGTCGCTACCACTACCAAAATTATTGTATTGAAAATTACACAATGAATCATGATGCTCCCGAACGGCATTGCTCTTAATGCCCACCATGCAGATCACAACCCTCTACACAACAGCTAGTCTAGTAAATAGTTTGCCATGGGTCGCCACTTCGCAAGGCATGCACAACCACGCAGATTTGAAGCTATAGTCATCACATAAGAGCTGCATAGCCAACCTACTCTGATACCATGTAAAGCCATAGACAATGTCGATGCCATGTGTCCACCAAGGGGAGCATTGGGTGTGGGGGTCCCACTCGCCGTCTGATAGCCATGCTATAGCCCCTCTCTCTCTCTCAAAAAGTCTTGGGAGGGATGAAAGAAAAGAGTTCAACCACCTTATTATATGCATCGATTCCATTAAGGCGTGACATAGAGCACCCATCTTTATATCCACTGGTCTTCAGTGTTTCTCCTATTCATTCACTTGGATCCATGAATCAAACATGGAGTCTTTGCCATGCTAAACTATGGAAACAAAAGACACGATTAAATATGCATTGAACGTGGGGAAGCATTGTTGCAAACTTGATCATGTGTCGTTGCCATTAGAAGAACCACTCCAGATTTGGAAAGTTCTTCTACATGAAAATGATACCAATAGCAAACTATTTAAGAAGTACATTAGGACATATAACAATGTGATGGAATTTTTTTCATTGGGAGCCCAGATGATCACATATTGACTAGCAATGGGGATATACTGAACTTTCGTGTCCATGATAGTGTGTACCACCAAGTTGGGAATTTGTTGCATGATGAGGGTAGACAAGAGATGCCATGTTTTGCACAATTATATATATATCAAGGATGTTTTTATTGAAGCTATACTTGTATATTAATCTTGGCGAAGGTTTATCGACCTAGTTTTTTTAGTTTCACAATATTTGTATAACATATTACAATTTTATATATTTTCTTTTGAATTTTAAAGAGAAAGTTGTAAATCCTAGCGGAACTTTAAATGTTTTCTCATAAAATTTTCAAATCTTGGCAAATTTTTCAAACCTTTATTTTTATTAGGGCATACAAACTTTCAACGAAAATATAAAAGTTTCGCTTCTTAATGAAACTAATAGGAAAAAATCGTCTAGGATGTATATGATGTAGATCATGAACTATAAAACCATTTGAATGAGATGTGGTTTGGATCTAGGCATTTTGGAGTTGCTGCAAAGGATGATGCATGAGTGCAATCCATATACCCATCTATTGATAGTTATGGGACAAGTGCTGAGAACAAATCCACATGCAAACTTGAGGATGGTTATTAGTGAGAGCCGCTCAAATTCAAGGGAATACTTGGCTTCTATAGCTAGGAAGATTGCTACCATCATGCTACGACAAGGGGATGGCTTCAACGTGAGGCACCAGGATATTAAGATTTCAAGCCGTGACAGGGTTACCACTAGAATATCTAATTTGCATCGATGATATATGCCACTCATGTATGTTCTTTTATTTTCTCGAGATGAGGATGGCTGGCATTTATATATCCCTTATAGTGATGTTTCTAATCATGTACCACTACATGAGACATGGGAAAAAAGATGTCACTCAGAGAAAGTACTATGCATACCGTTTGCAAGTGAGATTTGATACAAATGCATGTCTTCTACGTGGGGGAAGATTACTATAGGAGTACATTGTTCATGCATACAGTAGCATAAAAGAGTCCAGACTATCATGGATATGCAACAATCAAGCCTCTTTGCATGTAGAAGTCTATGAAGGATTGATGGACATGGTAAGTACAACTGATGGGGCACGTTCTGTATTGAGCAATGCTCCAAGATGTAGAGTTGTGCTCCCATTTTTTACAAAAGGACCTCGATATGTGTGTCAAATCTACAAGATACAATGGCAATTGTGACAAAGAGACATTTATGTATCCCTTATAGTGATGTTTCTGATCACATACCACTACATGAGATACGAGGAAAAAGATGTCACTTGGAGAAAGTTCTATGCATACCGTTTGCAAGTGAGATTTGATACAAATGCATTTCTTCTATGTGGGGGAAGATTACTACAACAATACATTTGTTCATGCATACAGTAGCATAAAAGAGTCCACACTATCATGGATATGCAACAATCAAGTCTCTTTGCATATAGAATTCTATGAAGGATTGATGGACATGGTAAATACAACTGATGGGATACGTTCTGTATTGAGCAATCCTACAGGATGTAGAGTTGTGCTCCCATCTTTTATAAGAGGACCTCAATATGTGTGTCAACTCTACAAGATGCAATGGTGATTGTGAAAAAGAGGAAAAAACCATATTTATTTATCAAATTCAATCCAAAATTATCAAAAATATATAAAGGATTGTTGCCAAGACAAATTGTACAAGATCGGCTAGATTTGACAACTCAAGTTTTTAATGAAAACATAACGATATGATGCAATCGATTTAAAATATAATTTATTTGAAAAGGTAGTTGGATACGTATGTGTGATTGAGAGGTCTCCCGCACTCACATACACAGTTAATTTTGGAAGGTGTCTTTAAACTTGTGGAGATCAACAACTATGATTGACTGACGTATGTAGAGTTATCGAATAAAACATTGTTTCCAGAGTTGCATGATATTTTGGACAATGCAATGTCCATGGTCCATGTAGTGCAATGAATGTCTTTGCAACTTGCATGGTTGAAGGTAGATGTATTCGTCACTATTCATGTGCATTTTCTCAGTCTCCTATGGTAGTTGGCAATGATGGGTATCCTATTTACATGTGTTGGGATGATGGCAAAAAGATATGGATAAAAGGGGGTACAATAAATAATCATTGGATTGTGCCATTTAATCCTTTCCTCTCCATGAAGTACAACACACACATCCATGTGAAAATTTGCTCTACTATTACTGCAGTTAAGTATTTATACAAGTATGTATACAAGGACCATGATAGAGCAATCATCAGGATGCACCTAAATTGTGCTGGAGAACAAGAACAATTGCATGACCAAGTCAATGATAACATTGATGAGATCAGTAGTTACCTAGATGCACGTTACATGTCAGCATAATAAGCATGTTGACATATTTATGAGTATGCCATGCATGATTAAAAACCAAACGTACAAAGGTTGTAAGTCCATCTTCCAATGTGCAATAACATCATATTTCAAGATGATAATTATTTGTAAAATATAGTGGATCGAGAACAAAGTCGAAGCATTACTCTCACAGAATGGTTCATGTGATAATCAATTATATACTACAAATGACTTGTTGTATAGTGACTTGCCATGCAAGTTGGTTTGAAACAAGAGCAGTAAGCAATGGACTAGAAGAAGAGAGGAACAATATCATTGGCCGAATATACAAAATTTCTCCATCAATTTTGCTGAGCTCTACTTCATGCATATGTTGTTTAATGTGTAGACGTTAGTGTGAACTCTTGCTCAGTTGAGGTATCATCATTTTGAATGACCTGCATATTCTATATCAACTTCAGTGCTGTAGTGTAACTCTAAATCCTTAAGTGGCATAAAATAGCATTGACAATGTCCTCTCATCTTGCCTTTGAAAACACTAATGAGACTTTACCTAAAATCTCCCCAATAACAATACCTTTTCA
This sequence comes from Dipteris shenzhenensis, assembly GCF_047967505.1. Lineage (NCBI taxonomy): Eukaryota > Viridiplantae > Streptophyta > Polypodiopsida > Gleicheniales > Dipteridaceae > Dipteris > Dipteris shenzhenensis. The sequence continues at coordinate 42,083,567 of NC_141617.1, forward strand.
TGAAAAAGCTGCTCATTTAACATGATATCTCACAACATTCTGTCTAGTGTCTCAAAAGCAAACTGATGAGTCATGAATGTCTCATACCATATTATAAGCTTATCCATCTTGAAAACATTTGTGAGGCAACTATTCACTTTGATCTTGCAACTACTAGTACTATCGAGCTCCAATGACATCTTAAATCATGAGTGTGCCGTGTGTCTATTGGATAGTAACAACGCTGCAATTTTAAAATATGTGCATACCAAAACAATGTGCCCCTTCCTATGCAACCGAGTTAGTAAAAATTTATAGATGATATTTATAGATCATCTTGGACCATCGAGGAAAAATACATCCCCACCATCCGCATATACTCTTGCTAAAATTTGATCGAAGATAACACACTAACAAAGATTCAAGATTCTTTCTATCCGCACTGGTCAGTTTGCTTCGTTCATAACATCAAACATTTCTTTTTTTTTACAATAAACCATTTGCAACTTTGGACAAAGATGATCTATTAATAAACATTCCATCAAACTCTGATAACCTTTGTCCATGCTGTTGAAAAATATACTCCAAGTGCAGTAGTATAGCATTTTTTCTTGCTGAAACATGATAACCAATTAAATTTCTCATACTTGATTCCAATGTGTGAAAAAAATCTTCTGAAAACTCAACATCCCACAAAATACTACGAGACATTGGCTCACAAAATGTCAAAATTATGATGAATATGTACCTCAACTGAGTGTTATCTTGATAGAACATGACCTCTTGCATAGACACAAACTATTTATCATCACTTTCGAACAAATCTCTAGCTATGCATGCTGCCTTGAAAATAGCATAGACTTGCCTATCAAAAGTACGAAGGTCATCAAAAGTACAAAGGTGATCAAAAGACTTACAACCATTACTCACATTAAACAACATACGCATGAAATAGAGCTCACCATTTGATGGAGAAAAATAATATACGTTCAATCAATGGTATTAACCATCTTTTCTTCTAGTCTATCATTTATTGCTCTTATTTCAAACTAGCTCGTATAGCAAGTCAATGCACAACAAATCATTTATATCATGTTAGAATTTATTATAAGTGAACCATTATGTGAAAGTAATGTTTCAACTTTGTTCAAAATCCACTACATTCTACAAGCATCATCTCGAAATATGATGTTATTCCACATTGAAAGATGAACTTGCAACCTTTATATGTCTAGTTTTTCTTCATGCATGACATACTCATAAATTCACCAACATGCTTTTGATGCTGACATATAACGTGCATCTAGATAACTAGGGATCTCATCAAAGTTAGCATTAACTGAGTCATGCAACTGTCCTTGTCCTTTTGCATAAGTTAGTTGTATGCTGACGATTACCTATCATGACCATTGTATTCATATACTTGTATAAATACTTAATTGCATAGTGGAACAAATTTTCACATTGACATATGCCTTATACTTCATGGAGAGAAAATGACACAATCCAACGATTATCGAGTGTACTCTCTTTTACCCTCGGGGGGGTCACTCATCATATGTAACCCTATCACATGAGTTCAATAGAAGGATATTTTTTATTTCTAAAATTTATACAAATAAATATACATAAGGGACTATTTAAAATAGTTTTGGAAAAAATTTATAGATTTGTATAGAAAAGGGGTACATTTTATTAATGAAAAAATTCAAGATAAGGGATTTTAATAAATAGTCCTTGAATGCACGTGATATAGAGGATTTATACATAGTGACCCCCCTGAGCTTTTACCCATATCTTCTTGCCGTCATCCCGATGCATGTAAACAAAGTACCAATCATTGTCAGCCACATTAGATAGAGAATGCACATGGATAGTGACGAATATGTTTGTCTTCAACCATGCAAGCTGCAGAGATATTCATTGTAAACATAAGTTATTAAATATGTCCAATCTTGTGCAATTTGTCCTTACAATAACCCTTCATATATTTTTAGTCATTTGGAATTGCAAGTGAATATGATTAAAAAAATCGATTCTCTTTTTTTTCACAATCGTCATTGCATCCTGATAGAGTTGACACATATATAGATACTCTTCCATTAAAGAAAATGGGAGCACAACTTTATGCCCCGTAGTAAAATCGTGGCATCTCTTGTCTAGTCTCATCATACAATAAATTCTCAATCCAATAATACACTATCGTAAACACAAAAGTTTGATATAACCCCATTCCCAATGAACATGTGATTAATCTAAACTCCCAATGAAAGAAATGCCATCACACTGTTATATGCTTTAATGTACATCCTAAATAGCTTCTTGTTAATATCATTTTTTTACCAAAAAAAAATCAAAATCTTGAATGATTCTTTTAATGACAACATATGACCAACTTTACAACAATGCTTTTTCACGATCCGATGCCTATTTAATCGTGTCTTGTTTCCACACTTGAGCATTACAAAGACTGCATGGATCCAAGTGAATGGATAACAGGAGCATTGAAGGTGACTTTACATGGCATCAAAGAAGGTTGGCTATGAAACTCTTGACAGTTGTAGCTTCAGATCTATGCGGCTGTGCACATCACAAAAAGTTGCAACCCATGATGGATTGTTTAGTAGACTGGATGTTATGCAAAGGATTGTGATCTACACGATGGGCAATAAGAGCAACGTCGGTGTGGAGGATAATGATTCACGGTACGATTTTTAGTGTGACAATTTTAGCATTGACAACATGCATGCACCAACGAGACTAACTAGCTGCATTTGGTGGTGGTGACGTGTTTAACACTTTAAGAGAACTTTGATTTATCATACCCTATGTAGTTTTGTGTACTATGACTTGTGGTTGCATTGGACTTTGGTTTGGTTGACTCACCTTTCAAAGTGCTTAGCCCACATGGAGTGTTGAAAATGAGCAACCTGCTTTGATGTCCCCTTGTGTGATTTGTGACTAATGGTAAGAATATGATATATGGGCTCATGGAGACGCTTATGGCATGTGTACAGTGGCTTACTAATCCCATAGAACAATGTGGAGGATTAATGGATCTTGCATACGATAAGGTAGTTAAACCCATCTCTTCCATCCCTCTTAGGACTTTTTGAAAGAGAGAGAGACTATAGCATGGCTATGAGACAAGGAGTGAAAACCCCGCACCCAAGGAGGATTGATGGGTCTTGCATAGAATAAGGTGGTTGAACCCATCTCTTTCATTCCTCTCAGGACTTTTTGAGAGAGATAGAGGCTATAGCATGGCTATGGGACAAGGAGTAAAAACCCTGCACCTGATGGTTTCCTTAGTGAATATGTAACATCCTCTGCGCAACTTTACACAATGTGCTTCAAGAACATAAAGAATTCAAACATATACGTTAAATTTCAAATGTTAACGATTGTAATTATTTATTCATTGAGTAATTCCATGTATTGAAACATAAATACATTGAATCATATGCAAAAAAATCAAAGAATTTACAAATGGCAAGGAAAAAGCATTATCTACCTGAGCTAACAAAAGTAACGCATAGGAGGTAGTGGTAGTCGACACACCTCGTGAGCTAACAGCTAGATGGAGAGCTATCAAAGAAACCAAAAATAAATAAAATCCATCGAACCATATATGCATTAGTTTAAAGCATACGTGCAATGAATCACATGAACAAAATAATTTAGCAATGCCATGACACATGTGCAATGATATATATGAACTTATATATATATGCATGTATTAATCTCTCTCTCTCTCTCTCTCTCTCTCTCCACATCGAAGGAGTGAGTCTTTATACAATATCTAGAGTTCAAGTGCTTCCTTTTTAATAAAATGTCTCAAGCTCTCTAATTGCTTTTATATGATCATATGAAATTTCAAATTCTTAAATTTTGCACTTAAACCACGTAAATGTACAAACATTATCACACATACTTTGAAATAACATTCCCCCTCTCTCTTCCTAACACAATAGTTTTCTCTCCAATCACTATCATCTAACCTTATGTGTGTGTTTGAGTGTTCCCCTATAATATAAACCACCACCCAAACATTGTGCAAATGTTAAAAAAATCTTAATTCTCTTGCTCCTTTGATCCTACATAGCTCCTTGGAATGCATACAAACATACAATTGAATATCGGTCTACTTTGCTGATAAATGTAACAAAATAAGGACAGCCAAGTTTGCATGCATCAAAAATTTGAGCTCCTTACCAAATGAGATTATATATACTCATTAAAAGAAAAAGTTTGTGCTCAAAAGTTTATTGTGTTAATCCAAAACTTCAATAACCTTCTCTTGAGTTTTAAGAATAACCTATAAGAACATCATGATGATGCATTATAGACCCTACTCTCTATGCATTATAGACCCTACTCTCTTTTACTTAAATCCTTGATGCATGACCCGATAGCCCACCTCCATACATGATGATTAATGCTAAAATATGTAAAATGATTACTCAAAAAATTTAAAAAAATGTGCATATCTTATATAAAATAAAAGAGCAAGGAATAATCCATCTCCATAATTGAAATTTAAATTTATTTAACTTGCACCACTATAAATATACTTCAAATAAAGTCAAGAAGCTTTAAAATATTATTCAAACAAAAGCAAAACTAAATAAAAATATTTACAAAATGAACACAAAAAAATTTATCCTGCTAAATAACTTTAGGATGACCAAAGCATGAAAACCCCATAGAAGGATTTTGGGATCCTTTACAAAATTTGCCGACACAAAAGTTCCAAGAGTATCTCAATTTCATGGCTTGCAACCTGCTCAAGTCTATGATTCATTTTGGTCATCAAAGCGGTTAACCTATTTAAACTAACCTTAAATGTTGACACCTCAATGGACAATAGATGAACTTATTCTTTCAGCTTGTCAACATGTAGTATAACACCCATTCTTACATACAACTAACCATTCTCCATGTCTCCTTAGAAGTTGCACGCACTGATTGGGGTCCTTCATACAGTTCTCAATTTAAGCAATCCTTGCAATGAGGGTTTCAGAGGATCTCCCCATGTCTCAGGTTACTATGCCACTACCATCCAAATAGACTTATGTCCATAAGGAGATCAAGTATCTTATATTCATGGCACTAGATCTTTATTACTCTCATCCATGTCTTGAATTGATTTTAAACAACGTTCAGTAGAGAGATCGTATTGTCTCAAAGATGATAACCTAGATATGTTCCCGATCTATTCTTTGAAATAGGCATTCTCTAGCAAAGAGAGAGCACACATGTTAAAGAGAGAGCAATTGTCATATGGGCTTCTACCAAGATTTTCATTTTTAGCACATCATCATTGATGGTAGTCAGCCAAACACACATGTACAAACAAACATGCACAAGTGTGTGTGTGTGTGTATGTGTTTGTGTGCACGTGTGTGTGTGTGTGTGTGTGTGTGTGTGTGTGTGTGTGTGTGCGTGCGTGTTTGGCCTTCAGTGATGATGCATAATACAAGTCCTCCCTCCCAAAAAAATAGTTTCTCCATGCAGTCTAAATAAATTTAGAGTAAATAAATTTAAAAAGTGTATCTTGCAATAGACTATGAGAAAAATTAAATGAATTTAGAAAGTGTATCTTACTTCGACGAAGTTTCAACATAAATAGATAATCTCATCATAATGTTATTGGAACACAAAGCAAAGTCACAAAAAAAGAAAATATATAAACTAAAGATCTAATACTTACAGCAAATACCATCCTCCTAAGAATAGTTTGGGTGAGGGGATACCACACCCTTCGTCCACTTCCAACCTCTTTCTGCCAACTCAATAGCTTTTTTCTCCTCCTCATTAAAATCCTAAGTAAAATATTCAGCATCACAAGATACAAGTGTGCTTGTGTGGTACAAATAATCCTTGAGATTAGTAACAACAATTGCATCTTCATTAAGCCTGCAACCATTGACTTAAATGGATCAAAATTGTTTTCATTTACAAGCACTTACCATCTCAAGGATTATACAAATAATCCAACCCTCTTGCTTAATATAGTGAACATAAACAACAAGGCTTACAAGTTAAATCTTTGTAGAGTAGCAACAAGCTTAAGCTCATCCTTTGCTTTCGGTTCAATAATTTGAGCTTGCACTCTAATGTGTCTAGACTTGATATTTGTGTAAAGCTCTTCCATGCTTTCCATCCAAGATGCCATACGATGATTTCCTTTCCACACGAAGAACATTTTGTTTGATAGAAAGCTCCATGGTGTTCCAATTATCTCTGATTCAACTCATCATTAAATAAGCTCCAATTCTTGTCCCAACGTTCTCTCGGGGGGGTCACTCATCATATGTAACTCTATCACGTGAGTTCAATAGAAGGATATTTTTTATTCCTAAAATTTACAGAAATAAATATACATAAGGGACTATTTAAAATAGTTTTGGAAAAAATTTATAGATTTGTATAGAAAAGGGGTACATTTTATTAATGAAAAAATTTACAGATAAGGGATTTTCAACATAGGCCTTGAACGCACGTGATATAGAGGGTTTATACATAGTGACCCCCCCGAGAACGTTCTCTTGTGACATCATCAACATCCTTGGAAGACCCATTAGGCATTTTGATAGATAGAATAAAAGACCCTTTTGTTGGAATGTATCCCTCTATTTCAAATGCTCTTTTCCAAATGGTCAAATCATTCCTAATTTGATGCACAACTAGGTTTATGAGACAGCGACATAAGGGAATTCGAGGAGGTGGAATTTCTTTAGTTACTATAAGAAGCTCTAAAATATCTGCACTTGATGGTCTCTCAATACACTCTAGAATGATATCCTCCACATCATCTTTAACTCCTACTTTGTTGGATAGATCATCTATAGTTTTATCCTTGTTGTCCCCAGGATCCTCAATATCATTTTCAATGTCAACTTGCTTAAGATCCTTCAGTTCATTCTTGACCTCTGACTCTTGCTTCTTCCTTTTGCCACCTTTCCTTGTGATAGGACTAGACACATCACGTTTCTTTCTCTACACGTTTGAAGAACTCAATTACAAGATTTGCAAAAATGCAAAGGTGAAATGCAACTAGAAAAAGAAAAAGAAACCAAATTTACTGGAGGCATTTGTTGCACAACTTTCAATAAGCTCACCTGCACAAGAAGAAAAACAAATAAATGACACAGTGAAACCATCTTTGAAATGATTAAATGAAAAATGGCAGAGTGAAACCATCTTTCAAATGATTAAATAAAAATGCCATTCATAGTTTTGCCAATGGAAACATCTTATAAATGATTGAAAAAAATGGAGTTCCTCAATACATTATTCTGATAACAGAATGCAAGTTAAGAATAAACATTTCGTGTTATGGGTGAGGCTCCCTTCAACTATAACTAGTAGTGTCTGAAGAAGGCAAGATCATAGTTTCGCTGGCGAACCCATGTCCAGAGGTATGAACTGATAGCTATTACATGTATGATCCACAAGATTTTGAAGAAGTTTGCACTATATAATAACTGTGCTCTGGCTCTCGGTAGGCCTAAAAGGAACTGGGCAAGGGGGGGAGGAGCCAGAGAAACGAAACAGCAAAGGGGGCACGAAACGTTGGATAGGAGGCATAGGGCAAAAGGCTCAGGATATAGTTTCGCTGGCAAAACCATATCACTATAGGAGTGAGAGTCTCTGGTAGTATGTCATTTCTATGTTTAATGATGGAGCGGAGGCAGAGAAAAGAAGGCTCCAAACTAGTTTTGCCAGGGAAACTAGTTTTGAGGTATACGATTCGAGGCACAGGGCCTGGAGGAATGCATGGGTAGAGAACGTCCCACCTGGGTTTGGTAATTTCGGGTTCATTACTACGGTCTTCTCGGGGGCAAAGTTCTACGCGCTCATGTATGGAAGCGAGATCTATGTTTTGACGACAGGACGATGACCTAGAGAAGGGTGATGACGAACTTTGTGGGGATGGAACGCGAAAAGCATTTGGTGAGGTTCTACTGGCAGAACAGTAATGCAAGGTAGTAGTATGCTCCATCAAAAATGAGCGTAGCAGTATGCTGGGCCACTCCACCTCCCCCCCAATGTCTTCTACTTGCTGATGCATTTACCTTCTTTTCACTTTTGCTCTCTCAGGTTTTCGAGTGCGCATTGCTTTTGCTTCTTCTTTTAACTCTCTCTTGCTCTCTTCCGTTCGTCTTTCTTTGCGCTTTTTTCTCTTCTCTAATTTCATCGATTGCCAACATCAGGAAGACCGAGAACCATCTGATCACGAAAGGCACGGCGAAGGGCTTCCACATGAAGATGACCATATTTGTAGTGCCATAAATCACCTAGAGTAGAGCCAGTAAGAGAAGAGAGGCCCAGAGAGTTTATAGAGCCACCTAGAGAACTCCATACAATCTAGCCGGTGGTGTGGTCGTGAATGGTAACAATGGTAACAGTGGTGGTGTGGTGGTAATAGCGCATGCTGTTTTGATAGAGTTGGTGAACTGATAGAAGGTGGAATCCGAGGGATGGAACATAGAGGATCCGAGATGAGTGCGTGCCCCCTCTGCCAATGAGATAAGTGAGATGAGTGTTGAGGGTCCCTTTGTAGAGTTGTCACCAACGAAGACCCTGAAAGTCCCTGAATCAAAGTAGGGGAGGGAGTCAATGATCCATTCTAAGTCGGGTGAGCTGGCGAGAGCAAAGGAAGAAAGCTGCAGCTATAGGAGTGGCAGACACAGTAGCGGCCATGGCTTCAGAGCGTTTTTTACGTCAATAGGGACAATTATGCTAATAATTCCCGAGATCACCATAGTGGCTCCTTGGAGTCAGACGAAGATGCAGAAGGGTTTTTGGGGCCTTTGAGACGGGGTTTGTTCTTCTGTGCGACAAGAGCCTCGGCCATACTAGGAGAGGGTTTGATAAACTGCTCTTCCTGATCAAGGATCATGGTGATGATTTCCTCCCATGTGATAGTGCTAAGGTGGCCAGAAGTGATAAGAGAGGAGTAAAAGGCAAAGAACCAACACGCAGGCGGGTAGTGTTATGGGGATCCAATAAACACTGAAGAAAATAGACAAAGCAACAATTGTAAAAGTAGCCAGAATCAGGTTAGAGTATAATGAGCAAGAATCTAAAAGGGACCTAGTTGGTCATCGATAGCGCAAGAAAAACAGAGACCAAGAACAAAATGAAAGGCTAGAAACCAACAAAATTGCGATCTTTGAAATCGTCCGAGTCGAACATGTTAATCTTTTAATAGTTTCTTTAAGTTAGAAACTTGCGAAGAAACGTCGGTATGCTCATTCATCAGTTTCAAATGTTCCCAAACACATTCTATTTTTGTGAATCATCCATGTGCAGGAATAGCTCTAATCTCGCACTGAGATCCTTGGCTTTCCAATTGAGCATTGCCAGGATCTTCCGTCACATTTTAAGGAGCTTCCGTCAATGATGGCAAGTAATTCTTGTTTTTGATCGTCATCCTCCATGGCTAGTAATTGTTGTCTGGCAGTTTGTCGACTTTGTAGGTGATAAGAGAGGAGTAAAAAGCTAGGTGTCTGCAATTAGTAAAAAGCCAGGTGATAAGAGAGGAGTAAAAAGCTAGGTGATAGCCATGTCTTCAGAAGAAATTTCCTTGCTAGCATGAAGAATATCCTTGTTGCATCTTGTTGATGTAGAGATGCTCGGATCTCTACATTTCCTGCAGCATTCCACCCACCCTCATCGTAGCAATAGTTTTATATCCAACAACAGTTCTGTTACACTTCTTCAGACTCATTCCCCATTCCCCAACAACAGTTTTATATCCAACAAATTCTGCTACCTATATCATTAACATTTTCTCTCACTTGTCTTGCTATATAGCATTTGCAGGTAGACATGCAATATCCTCCTCCTTCATTAGGAAAAAAGGGAGCTCATTTTGGGGCCTTTTAGAAGAGAGAGAAAATAGGCTCTCAACCAATCAGGAGTGGGCCAACGTAACATTGATAATTCAACAAAAGAAGATGAAAATAAGAAAAAGAAATAGTACTATATGTTCGTAGAAGCATGTCACATTAATGAGGTGATCTGATTTGAATCTTTAAAAAAATTATTTTTTGTGCAGAATTTGGTGATTCTGACACCGCAGACGCGTCCAAAACGGCCCAAAACCCCTAGAATGGCACTGGAAACGCTGGAATCGGACATCCGGAGGCCCGAAAACGACGTCACGTTTCGGCCTTTTTTGGCCGTTTTCGGGCCTCCGGATGTCCGATTCCAGCGTTTCCAGTGCCATTCTTAGGGTTTTGGGCCGTTCCAGACGCGTCTGCGGTGTCAGAATCACCAAATTCTGCAAAAGTGTTGCTCTTATATGAACATTGAATGTAAAGCATGTGAAAGAATATATTTATTCCTTTTCACACTGACATTTCTCATGCAAGTATCCATATTTTCTTGCTTTTGTAGAGAGAGAAAAGAGAAAATAGTGAATTTCTTACAGGGCCCCAAAATGAGCTCCCTTTTTTCCTAATGTAAGCTCCTAATATTACGTGTACATTTCCTCTCATAGAGTCTCACATTCAAACACGCTAATATCCTACATCCTACTCCCTTGAACATGTGAATATACTGGTTTTTCCCTTCCATCATCCATTGCAAAACTCTCTCTCTTTCTAAAAAACACACACACACACAAAACATTCAAATATTACTCTTTGAAGCTTCTAATGTCTCCCTTACCTCTGAGATGAAGCCATTCAATCAGTTCAAGCTCAAGAGACATGGCTTACATGCAAACACACATTGGAAGTCGGTTATGAACTTCTGTGTGAGGAACATAGATAATGGGATTGTACACTACTGACGGAGGAGAAAACATACTTCTGTAAGGTCAACTGACTTGGAGTTAGTTAAGGGTCTTGAAATGGAGCAAATTGATGTCTACACTGACGGAAAATGGAGCAGATGGACGTCGAAACCAATGGAAGACAAAGTCTCAACCTATGGAGGCAGGCTAGTACAAAAGGCAACAATGCACTGAACTGAAGAACAAGGCAACAACTCACCGAATTGAACTGCAAAGACAATATTAATTTGTCATCATCGGATGAGATTGATGCATCAACAACCTGTGAATTTGAAGGGTGGAGCTTTGAATTCCATTTCGCAGTCCAAGGCTCAAGCCAACGAGCTTGTCTCTCTCAATGGCAAAATCACATGTGGATAAGACCAACACCTGGCTCTCCTCAATCCACAAAGCTGCGAAGTCCCCACAAGAACTCCTGGCTCCACAAAGCTACAAAAACGTTGCCCGAAGCTCCATGAGCTGCTGCAACTCTAAAGCTGCAAAAACGTTGCCCAAAGCTCCACGATTCTGGAGGAGATGGGATCAACAAGAAGGAAGAAATACTTGAGTGGGATTCATGCATCTCCCATTTTCCAAGACAGGATCATGCAAGAGTTATTCTGTTGAGACCCACAACAATTTCTTGCTGATATAGTTTCGCTAGCGAAACTAGAGTTTTGCTCTAATTTGCTATCTTGTAGACTGCATGTGAAATGGCCTCCCAGCAAAACTATAGTTCCAATTCTTCTTGTTACCTTGCATGTGAAATGGCCTCCTCTGATATAGTTTTGCCAATGAAACCATAGTTTCTCTGCTTCTGGTGAACTTGCAAACTCAAGTTTTAAATGGCCTCTGGTGTAGTTTCGCCAACGAAACTATAGTTTTACTACTTCTAGCAAACTCAACATGAGATATTTTTTGTTACCTCCCACATAGCTTTGCTAGCAAAACTATAGTTTTGCTACTTCTTGTTACCTCCCATATAGTTTCGCCAGTGAAACTATAGTTGTGAACTCCAAATGAAATGGCCTCCAATAGTGTTTCGCCAATGAAACTATGACGTCTCTACTTTTTGCTACCACCTTCAATCCATTAACCTTCTTGAGATCTATTATTTCATTAGATCTAATGATGGCATCATGTCCATGATTTTTCTCTCACAACTATTCCATCCTTTGGTATGATTGTTTTTAGAGTAAAAATTATACTAGGGATACACACCCATTTAAGGCCTCTTTGGCAAAGGTATCCTAAAGATGATGTTTTCCATTCTTTAAAGTAAAGTACTGACATTGTGATATTTTTCATTGCTCAAAACATTGGGCATGGCATTTCAAAATATTATATGATTGAGAGCCCTAATTTGGCCCTTATTCCTTTGGGCATTGGATACTACTCGGTGCATCTAGTACTTGTCAATTTCAAAGTGTCATTAGCCTTAGCATGATTTTGTAATTGTCAAAGATGCAACACTAATGATTGTTGCCTACACGATCTATTAACATAATTAATTAGAACACACATAGCATACATCCCTTTAGTGCTATTCCAAAGGGTTAAAAAAATGCCCATAGTGTACTACTTAAATTTTGTCACCGAAACTGTAAGAGATATAAGCAAGAGCTCCCATCTATTCTTGAAACTTCCTAGTGTGGTGAAATTAACAAACCCTCCATCCAAGCTTCCGTCAGTACCTGCCATCCATTCTTTGAGCTAGTTGCATTTGCTAATATAGTTTCGCCAGTGAAACTAATTTGTAGTGGTACTTTTTTGTGTACATTAGTCTTGGAAAGCTCAACCTTGAGTAACATGACTCTTTTATGACTCCCCATCCTCTCCATCCTAGAGAAAGTTTCAATGAATGATAAATGGGGTGCCAACTTGAGTGCTTGGAACATGGGTGGTCAGAGTGAATATTGTGAATTGATTATATGAGTAGATTCTTGTGAATTGGCAGTTACAAGAACTTGTGTGCTTGGGATGTGGTGGTGGCAATGAATGTGGTTATATTATGAGTTTGATCTTCTAGTCGATTTAGTATCAAAGAACAATAATGGCCTCTTTCTATGCTTTTGCACTGCAAGTGCAGAGTTGGTCAGTATAGAGTTCGAAAGGAGACAAGTGCATGACCTACTGTTGCTCACATGCTTACTCACTTGTGCCTCATTTGCTAGCAATAGATCTCAACACTGGTAATGACTAATTTTCCTTTCACTTGAAGGAAGGGAGATTGTGATCCACAAGTTCCATGGATTTTGCAATTGTGTCCAATGACAATAGGTCGAAGACACTGTAAGTTGCAAAACTAATGGTGTTGCATGCATTAGTAGGGAACACCTTCACTTAGCATCTGGACTTTCACTGAGCTCAATCTCTTTGCATTGACTACTTGATAGCAAGTGTGACGACTTGTCCTTTGAGGTTCCCTTTGTAGGTGAGGAGTCCTTGTTTCGTCTTGACACTCAGTTTGGAACCACCTTCATTGTTAGAGGTGTAAAGCTTTTGACAGGAATCAGTAAGGAAGTGTCACATAAAAAACAAGTAGATGAACAATCCGATAAGACCATGAGTTTGGTTCCTCTCTTGAAAAACCTTCCTTCAAGAAGTGCACTCAAAAAAGCTATGGACATTGTAACAACAATACAAGAAGTTGATGCACTTCTAGTAAAGTATGATGGCAATATTTTGTTTAAGCTTCCCGCTTCGGACCTCCCTAACTGTGCTGAGGGGATAGAAAGCAAATATGACAGCCATGTTTGGACGAATGATATAACAAGTAATATGACAAGATTTGATGGTTTAGTTAAAATTCTAAGATGTGGTGGGCATCTGCATGCAAAAACATTTTTTGTCCTCACTTGGAGAGAACCAAAGAGGCCAATGAGAAGCACTAGCAAGGGAGACTTTCACGAGTGTGTCCTCAAAGATCATATGTTGGCGAAAATAGTACTCTTAAGTGTTTGCATTGTGGAGCTCATCCTTTCTGCGAGCAAGAGTGCCCATGTAGGATATTCCTATGTTACCCACACCCCAAGGGTGATACACAATTTAAGAGGTGTGTTATACACTCAGGGTATCATTTGCATCCTGTTGGTGAAGGAAGTTCCAGAGGTGCTATGAAGGAAGTTAAGGCTAGGTTGACTAAGCTCATACAAAGAGATGGGATGGGAAGACCTAAAGCCTTGCAAAAAACTTTAGCAAAAATAATAATATCGGATGCCATCGTTCAAGATGATCTGAAAGCCATGAGTGATGCTAAATTGACATCATTGCTAGAGAAGATTACTCCAACTTTGGACAAGAGAAGGTATGTGCATACTTGTCCTTTTAATGTGATTAAAAGTACTCAAGTTTTTATGAAAAATAAGTAATGGGATTTTGATGCTACATGTTCTTAATTGTAGGCTCACACGTTGGAAAAGGGAGGCCCAAATTGAAAGTGGATCCTTTGTAGATGGTTATGATGCTCTTTTACAACTGAAAAGAAAGTGTATATATGATTATTTTCAGAGCATGGTGTTCCTTGGACAACTTGAATTTTCTTCATTTGAAAGATGTCATTTTTTCAAGATATCTACCAAGGGACATGGTAGTGGTGTTGATCTAGTGAACAAGATGAGGCCAAGTGGAGAGTTAGGATCATGCTGGGTTTGCTTTGATTTTGTCAAACGTATGCATGATTGGAATACAATGGCATGCCATGTTTACAACCCTTTTGTTCAAGAGCTACAAACTATTGCTATTGGGGATTTCAAGGTTGAGGGTACAGAAGCCCAGATTCTTTTTTGGGAAATGTTAAATAGAGTCATGGAGAAGGAGGGATTCCCAAAGCCTCAATTTAAAGGGTTTATGGCTGATGAGGCACAATCAAATTGGCATGCAATTAGAATGGTATTCAATGGTGATGCCAATAAGGTGCTCAAAGAAAAAGAGAGATCTTGTTTATTCCATTGGAGCAAAGCTTGGAAAACCATGCTAAGTTCCTTCCATCATTTGATTGTGAGGAGTTCAAGCTAAGGTGTAGACAGTGGAAGAATGCTCCATCTCAAGAAGCTGCAGACATTGAGTTGAAAAACCTCCGTTCGTGGTTCAAGCATCATGCACATAAGAAGGACATCTCCATTTTAGAAACATGGATTGTGTGGTGGCATGCAAGAGTGGCTCATTGGGGATAATACATTCTCAAGGTAGGTCTATTCTTATTTCATTCACAACTTTATTGTTTTTTGTTTATTAGAGACTAATCTATGTTGTGACACGGGGCATGGAGGGATCTGACCAGTTTTTAGTTCCTAGAGCCAACCTTGTAGAGTCAGTTCATGGAAGTTGGTTGGCATCAAATGATGGAGTGAAATATGTCACACTAAAAAATGCTTGTGAGACGGATATGACAGGTGCTTTGCTGCAAACTGCAAGATACACAGAATATCTAAAGGGACTACACTTGGGTTGTGGACCTAGTTTGGAAAAGCTATCTCGAAGGAACTCTTATGGGGACATAGGGAGAAACTCATGCAAGTTCATTGATCTCAGTAATGAGGTGGCTAGCAAGGTGGATGCAACTATTGGAGGTCAAGATTGTATGGGTGATTTGAAGACTGTGAGAAGGATGCGGTCAAAATCTCTCTTAGAAGCAGTGTATGCAAATGATTCACAGCATCTAGAATACGAGTGTGTAAATTAGCCAAGAAAGAGAAAACAAAATACCACACCAATCTTGAAAACAAATCAATATGTTGAAGAAGAGGTAGTACACAAGACTATGTGGGCTATAAGAAGAACTAATGTAGGTAGTGAGGTGAGGTGTCAAGGATACTTAGAGGACAAAGGAATCAAATGCCACAAATTGATAGATCATAAGGGTAGGACGGGAAAGAGAGGTGTTCCTGCACCTAGATTTTTTGGGAGAATCAACACCAAAGCAGGCATTCGAAGGCAATTGATTTGGTTTTGTGGGGATAATATGGACCACACATGGACACCATCAAATTACATTGAAGGAAAACCACCTGAGGTGCCGAGGGAGTGGCCTATTGAGAAGGGGACAAGCCTGGATGAGGAAGAAATGAGGTTATTAGTAGCTGGAGGATTTAGATTAAAAAAGCAATGTACTAGGGCCAAATCTGTTGATTTAACAGGTAGACTGAGCATAAGGGATGGCATGGTTGTGGAATGGGTAACTGAGGTGACATGTCAAATGAGAACAAGGATAGCTAAGTCTATTTCCTTGGAACGTGTTGTTCACAATGTTAATATAGTTGTCCCTAGAGAGCATTGTAGAACAGGGAGCAAGTACAATGTTGTGGTTTCAGGGTTTCAGTGTTTCCATCATGCACATGTCTGGACTTTATGGGCCATTCTCAAGGGCAAAACAGATATATCCCATGCAAACATCTGTATTACATTTATATGCAATACTTGGGTCTAGATGATAAGATACACATGTTCATTCACCAATCCGTGCTAAGTAGGCAAGAACTCTACCAAGCTCTACCTGCTTGCTGAGAAGGGCATTTATCTCTAGTTGTGGTTATATCAAAGGAACTTGCATAGGTGCATACAAATATTATATGACCACAGTAGATTGTGTTGACTTTTTGGGTGCATTTTGATAGTCATTTGCTTGACACAATATAGCTATATGTATGTAAACAGTATTTTGTTGCCCACAGCTTCTTTAAGAGTTTATATGAACAATGTATTACTCACCACACTATAGTTTTTGGTGACCTTTTGGTGTGTTTGAATGGTCCTTTTATAGAAATCTATCCATGTCTCTCAATACAATCTTCCTGAGATTCTAGACCATTTGACTATAAATTGTTTGGAAGAAATATTATTTTTACTTTATTTTTTTGCACATAATGTTTATTGAAAAAATATTTATATTGAAGGTATCAGATTAGACTTGACTAAAGGTCCACTGCTCAGATCGCTCATACGTTTTTGCTCGGAAAATGCTCGTCCCCCCTTTCACACATGCATGCACTATGTTTGCTTACCACACTTAAGCCTACATCTCCTGTTGGAATACGACCTGAGGTCCTAAGCTACACTTATACTACAAATGACAACACCGAAATATCTAAAGGTGACAAAAAGCCTCGGAACCCTGCATACTAAGAATACCCAGCTCTTCCTACAGAAGCTGTGGGAAAAAGCCAACATTTAGCACCGTTGTCGGGGAGACTAGCATCTCAAGTAACGAGTAAACATACGTAAGTATGTGTAAAAAACACACTACTATGAACTTTCACGAACATAACACTTAAGGGCAAGGAGAGTTTTAAAAAAATTCTAACTCTAGCCAAACATATCAACCCCAAGCATCAACCTTGTGTTACTAACTTAAGAAATTTTCTTTATTTCTTAAAAAGAAGCCATTGGAAGAAAAAATTAGGCTAGGTAATGGACACTAATATATAGAGCTTGCAATTTTGAACATCTTACCTTTTTACAGAAGAACGATCCGAGCTAACCATGAAAAGTTATGGCCCAGGAAGAGGTTAGGGTTTAACCCTAACCCTACACCCATTCCTATAAAAATGCACTCCCTCCCTCCCAAAAAAAGACCACATTTTACCCCTACTTCAACACGTCATAACTCATCCATTTGGGATCCAAACTGGACCCCATTTGAACCACAGTTTCACACACAAAAACAAACGCTATGGGGCCTTTTTCTAGCTCATTGTATACCATTTTGGAATCCCTAGAACTCGTTAATTTGCACCTCCATGTGGGTCCCTTTTCGCACTAGTTCACTCATAAATTTCCACCGTGACCTTTGATTGACAATTCGCCTACACCAGCACATATCCCTACTCACGTGGGACAATCCTAGTCACATTATTAACATGACGGTCCCTACAACACTAATGCATCTCTAACCCCCCTTAACACAACTACATCAACACCCACACTTGCGGTGGCAAAGACACCCGTTCCATCTCTCGCCGAATCTGAATGCAACTATGCTCCATCCAACGCCTCTGACAACCCTCTACCCTGAATTCCCCCCTGAAATTCAGCATATCCCTTTGACTCCTCCATGACACGACATGGCCGAGCGCTTGCAATGATCGAGACTTTGAACTCGAAGCAGAGGGGAACAATTTCTTTAAACCTCGCAACAACTTTGGCAACAATAATAACAATCAAGGCAGACACTCCTTGGGCAAACTCAAACTTCCCAAAAAAAATGGTAGGGGCAATCCAACCCGATTCCTCCAGCATTTTGATGCCCCATGCTGAGCGGGTAGAGATAAATCTAATGAAACCAAGGTCTCCTGGTTCCCCATTGCCTTAACCGATGAAGCCTCAAAATGGTACCTAGACCTCCTAGTGGAAGAAAGAGCCACATGGGACCTGCTGCAAATAGAATTCAAGAGGCGCCTTCAAACAAAGAAACTACAAGATGATCCTGCTCTCCAACTAAGCAAGCTCGAACAAGGTCGTCGAGAAGATGTACGCACATACCTAGGTAAGATGAAATGCTTAATTGTTGCCAAATGTGACCCACACCCCGATGCTAAGTACCTCACATCTTGGTTCATTGCAGGCCTCAGGAAGAAAATCTACAAAGACATGAAAAAGATTAGTAGTTACGAAACATTCAGTGTTGCTCAGGTGGCAACCATTGACATCGAGGATGGCATGACTGACTCTAACACTAGCAGTGATGATGGAAGAGCCAGTACGTGAGATAAGTGCTCTAAAAAGGAAAAATACAAGTCCACTACCAAAACATCTAATAAAGATCACCTAGAGGCCATGACCATGAAGCTAAAAGAAGAAATGATGCAAGCCATGGAACAAAAGCTTCACATGTCTCAGCCACCCCCTCAAACATATCCACATCGAGAAAATGTATCCACGGTGAGACAATAAATGGTGCCCACACTGCATGGCCAATCATACAGCAAATGAATACCCAGTCCTTAATTGCACAAGCAAATCCACTACCAAGGTTGTGGTGCCATATCTGCGCAGTCGGTGGCCATGATGAAAATAGTTGCATCTTCAACATCCGCAACAACCCACCTCGACCTCAATAATACCAACCGACACCCATACCAGTGTACAAGCAATTGGCACTTGCACAAGCACCCCCAGCTCCAAGGCTGAATCATGTTCCTATCTAGACCCAAGTTTTGCAATTACTCAGGAATCCAAATCCATGACCATAGCCAAGAGTCCCAAATCTAGCTCCTCAAGCAGTTCCAATACAACAACTTGCCGAGGAAGTGGATTCGCCATTTGAGTATGAAGCAGAGTACCCGGTGTACTATGTGGAAGGTGCATAAGGTTTAATACCAGTCTATGTGAATCAAGTTTGGCCCAATACATATCGAGCAGTGCTACAGTTGTGGAGAGAATCACTGGATCACAGAGTGCCATCATCATGGTAGCCCCGCTACTTTCCAACCACTTTGAAGAGATTGTGCCATTGGCCATGTGGGTATGGATTGTCCCATGAAAAATAAGGTCCCACAATAAAATGAGGCTAAGCTTGATGTCCTAATCGGCATTATTGGGGTGCACCATCAAAGTCTAGGGCCGGCAAGCATAATATCACAACCTGTGAATGTAATTAACGCCAGCAAAAAGAGGCCACCAAGGACCCTAATATTCCAATTCAATCAAGATGACTTCTTCAAAAAAAAGCACAAATGCCTCTACCTCTGCCAAGAAATGAGCAACTAAGCTCATCGACATCAACTCTCGAGCCTCAAAAAGAAGCTCCATACCTGAATGCAAAAGTGGAGAAGGCATGATTTCAGGCGCTTCAACAATGGGTACAAAAGGAACAAGCTCAATTTGAGGCTAAGAAGCAAGCACAAGATCCAATTGGCCCCACCAAGTATTGATACTATACTCGAGCCTCTGTTCCAACAATAGAATCTACAACATAATGTACCGCCACGCCAACTTGAAGGAGCTGCACTCTCTAGCATGCTAAGTTGCCCTGTGTCAATTCCCATTGGAATCGTATTACAGAATTGCCCCCAATCTCTAGGAGAGTTTCAAAGGTTGGATTGAACTAGAAAATCTCCCTCCACCTATGGAAGACATAGAAGATATCCCTATGTGGACGGGTGAGAGAGATGACATACGCAACATCACTGTGCCTTTGATATGCCCACAAGGCATATGATGAAGTCCAAGCCATAGTGGATGGTGGAGCAAGTGTAAATGTCCTATCCAAGGAGCTCTATGATGAATGGGGTCTCCCATCAATGCAAAAGGCTAATTTCAACATACGCCTTGCCGATGATTCACAGGTAAAACCCTTGGGTGACCTCCAACCTCACCAAAGCCAAATATAGCTGATAGTAGCAGTACAAGCTATGGCAATCCTAAAGACCTCCTGTGAATACTTTACCTCCACACATGCTCAACAAACAGAGGAAATGGCACAAGCTCTACTCACTCTAATCCACAAGAAGAAAAGCTCCAGGATTGACAAGAAAGTCTTGAAGACATGCAGCAGTCTTTAGCAATACACACATTCAGCATTGAAGAGCTTACAAGGGACTGCCAAATCTTAAAGGACCAACTTGTTACCGCTAAAGAGACCAGCACTTTTCAAGCATAGGTCTTGGACCAATGGTCCAATACCATTGAAGTCATCCCTCAACAAGCGCAAGTCACCTTGCAAATGAAAAAGCTTAAGAAGGCATATACATCCATCTACCATAAATATAAAGAAAAAGTGGATAAGATGCAATCCCAAAAGATACTCATCTCCAAGCTTGAACTCCAATTTCTAGTGCACAATAATGAGGCAATGGAAGACAACACCAATGAAGTCCCACTACAATGCACAACAGTGGTGTACCAAGAGCTTGTGGCTGCTCTACAAGCAGAAGATCACCTCAAAGCACAAGTGCTTATCCAATGGAAGAAACTCCAACTCACGATCATATCCACTCATTTAACAATCAAACGGGAACATTCCATAGGGACCAAAACTCTGCGCATAATTTGCCAAGACTTTTTTGAAGATGAAAAAAATATCTTCTGCCTGTCTACACATGCCAGGTTTATAGCACTCAGGACGGATTTGCTACAAAGGTCATCACTATTATCTACAAGGCATGACATAACTGACATCCACCTTGCAGGAGCAGCTGATGATCGCATCGCACTAGCAAAAAGAAGTATCGAAGGACGACAGGGACTATCTCACATCCAACTTTCCATATCTAAGCACTCTCTAAGCCAACCTCATAACCTCACTTACCCTTGTTGCTACCACCCTTACCACCCTCTTAACCTTCCCTGAGCTCTAGCCTAACATCTACTCCCTTCATCATCTTGTTGCTCATACCTCTCACCACTTTCAACTAATCCAATAGTCACAAACTTACGAGCCCCTCACACCTAACTTCTTCCCTTCCCTTGCTAATCCTACCCTCGAGGATTACCAAGCTACTCAAACCATTTGCCCAATTCTTCACTCCCTCTCCTCCCACAACTAACACTCTTCCATATTTCTCCCCCATGTCCCTCGCTCCCTACCCTCTCATCACCTCCAACACTACTTGTGCTGCCATCAGCTGAAAATGACCCAATATTTGATTTTGAATATCAGAATTCAGATAATCCAATTGGCACTCCAATGCCAAATTCCAATGATGGGTATTATTTTGATGTGATACCACTTTCTAGTAACCCCATCAAGGATTTTTGCATCAAATATCCTGATATGAAAACTCGAGGTGGATGGCCCTTGGACAACTTCCCTACCAACCTTCGTCAGCATCAAGTTTAGTAAAGATTGAGTAAGCAAGTTGGATCCCTAATTTGATTGGTGCCACCCCAAGCTCTTTGATGTGATATTCTTGAAAGAGTATCTACGTGCACCTCCATATCATAGAACCCATCCCAAGTTCTATGCAGTTCCATGATGTCTTAGATGGGAAGCCAACATACATACTTTGGGTGAAGATCATACCATCAATTGGACAATGATCGAGCCATACTTGTAAGAAAATAATACAACGCTTGTGCTCTACAGATAACAAGATCTCGTATGCAAGAGAGAAAACCAGATAGTATGGAGAATCAAAAAATTTGATTACTGTAGAACTGATACAATAGATGGCGCTGCCTCCCAACCGTGCGCTCCTGTGAAAGCAACATCAATGGCATGCTGGAAACAATAGAACACGGAGGCTGGATGCTAAGGAATCAGGGTTGCTATAGCCAGTGATGAAATGGGCTTCACGAGCTTGCTCTTATATAGCCACCAGTCGTAGTCGGTTAGGCCCAATATGGTGGCCGAGTCCACCCAAAACGGTCAACTAGGGGTCGGTCCCGAAATAGGCCACCGACCACATGATAGAACCAGTGTGCAAAATAGAGCAACTGACCTATGCTCGCCGTTTAGCCCACAGCCATTCGAGATCATCTAGGACTCCAAACGGGCCCCGCAACCTGAGAGTGGGCTGCCCTGGGAAAAGCTCTATCTACCCTCAGTGTGGTCAGTCATGGGATGCCTTCCTGCACTTGCATGTAGCCTAGTTGGCGGTGTGCCAACTCTATTTGAAGCCATCCAGCCATTAGGCCACACATGGCCCCCATCTGGTGTCCAAAACAGGACCTACTGGATAACCAAGCTACTCAAAATGCCTTCTCCTCATATGGGGGGCTTACAAGTAGAGTTAGCTAGTTCCCGCGTAGTTACACGAGAGTGGAGCATTGATATCTAACACCCCCCCTCAATGTCCACCTGCAAGTGAACTTACTTTTTCGGTCCAATGCCAAGTTGATGAAGATGCCTCTCCAGCAAGTCTCTTCCAAGAGCCTTCATGAAGATGTCCGCAGCATTCTCTATAGTCGGACAGTACACCAAGTCGACCTCTCCATCCATGATGAGCTCGCATACAAAGTGATATTGAATCTCAATGTGTTTTGTGCAAGCATGGAACACCGGGTTCTTTGCAATCGCCATGCAACTCTGATTGTCACATGATAACTGCGTAGGCTTGTTCTACACTACCCCCATGTCCCTCAAAATCCTCCTCAACCACATTGCTTCGTGAGAAGCAAAGCATGTAGATTTGTACTCGGCCTCGGTAGAAGAAAGAGCAACTGTGGGTTGCTTCTTGCTGACCCATGACACAACTCCAGATCCAAGTGAGAAACAATAACCTGTCACTTATCTCCTGCTATCCACATCTCCTGCCCACCAATTCGAGTCACAGAATCCGATCAAGATGTTGCCCTTGGTATAGGTGATGCCATAATCAAGTGTGCCTTTGATGTATTTCAACACCCGCATCCCTGCCCTCCAATGGTTCTCCCAGGGCTTATTGGAAAACCTGCTTAGTACACCAGTCGCAAAACTGATGTTCGGCTGTGTGTTGTACAGGTAAATCAAGTTGCCCACAAGCCTTTTGTACTTTGCTTTGTCCACCAGTGGTGATGAATCCTCGTTTGAGAGCTTCGCGTCAACCTCCATAGGGGTACCAACTATCTTGCACTCAGCCATGCCAAATGCCTTCAGTATCTCTCTAGCATACTTCAGCTATGAAATGAAGATCGGTTTTGACTCCTGCCAAACTTCAATCCCCAAACAGAAATGCATCAGTCCGAGGTCTGTCATTTCAAACTCTCTTCCTAGCAAATGCTTCGTCTGCAAGATCTTCTCTTCATGGTTCCCTGTTATGACAAGGTCGTCCACATAAAGGACCACGATCATACATCTGCCTCCTCCCCTGAAGATATACAGATTTGCATCTGCTGATGGGCTCCTCCTGAACCCGTTTTGCAAAAAGTAGGCATCAATCCACTGGTACCATGCTCGTGGGGCCTGTTTCAGCTTGTAAATTGCCTTCTTCAGTTTGCATACTTTACCTTCTGAACCGGGGATCTCAAAACCTGGTGGTTGTTCCATGTATACCTCCTCCTTGAGATCTCCATTCAGAAAGGCAGATTTCACATCCATCTGAAACACGGGCCAACTTCCCTGGGCAGCTATAGCCAAAACACTGTGAATTGTGGTTAGTCGAGCTGTGGGAGCAAAAGTATCTTGATAATCAAAACCATGTACTTGTGCAAATCCTTTTGCCACTTATCCAACGTGCCATCTTGTACTTGGTCTTGTACACCCACTTGGTTTTGATTACCTTGTGTTTTGGTGGTCGATCCACAAGGTCCCAAGTGTTGTTCTTCATTATGGAGCCATACTCCGACTGCATAGCCTCCATCCACCTATCATCACCCTGTGCCTCTTCAAGACACTTGGGTTCATCAGCACGAATCACTTCTGTCATCAAAACATAGTTGACCAAGTGTTCCTGCGCCCTTCTTTGCTCCTCTAATCTCTTGGATCTGCAGTGTTCGGATGGTTCCTCCTCAATGGATGGAGGTTCTCTGCTGTCCAAAAGTTGCTTTACCCACTTCGGGAATGGCCGTTGCCGTTGTGGTTCTGTAGGCTCTTCTTCATCTTCTTTGTCTTGAATCCTCCCAAGCACCGTTGGGGGAGTTCGGTCTGCTATTGGTGGCGGTACTAGATGGATATCCTGGTCCTGGTTGTCTGGGAAGGAAGCATCCTCCTCCAATTGATGCGGCTGTTCTGAGAAGACCACATCGTCACTTACAATCACCTTCTTGGTAACAGGGTTGTAGAGAAGGTAACCCTTCACCTCTTCACTGTAGCCTAAGAAAATACACTTCCGGCTCTTCAATTCCGATAGCATCAGGGACATGCACAAAATAGTCACATCCAAAAACTTTGAAATGTGCAACTAAAGGTTTCTTACCAGAAAAGGCCTGCAGTGGAGTCATCCCATTCACAGCCTTCGTGTAGCTACGGTTGAGGATGTAAACTACAGTGTTACATGCTTCAGCCCAGAAAGTCTTTGGCAAATCTTTCCTTTTCATCATACTCTGGCCCATTTTGTAGATGACATGCATCTTGCATTCTGCTACTCCATTTTGCTGTGATGTATGTGGCGGGGGCTTCTGCCTCTTGATCTCGTTACTTTTGTAGTAACTCTCGAATTCAGTCGATGTGAACTCTCCACCTCTGTCTGATCTCAACTTCTTCACCTTCCTCCCTGATTCCTTCTTGACCATTACATGCCATTCCTTGAACCTACTAAAAGCCTCGTCTTTAGTCTTCAGGAAGTATATCCATATCCTTCTACTGTAGTCATCGATCAGTGTCATGAAGTAGTAGGAACCACCCAAAGCTTCCATCTCCATCTTTCCGCAGAGGTCCGTGTGAACGAGTTCTAGAGGAGCCTTGGCCCTGCTGGCCTCTTTAGGAAAGGGATGCCAATGCCGCTTGCCCATCATGCAAGCTTCACATACATCGGGCAGATCTGAAATTTCTGGTAGGTCTGCAATCATTCCACTTTTATGCATTTCCTTCAAAGAACTAAGGTTTAGATGACCAAACCTCTCATGCCACAGCTTAGTGTTCTTCACATCCGCTCGAGCACTGAAAGCTGAGAGTTCGTAAATGTTGTTGTGCCATGTACCTTTACCAATGACCTTCCCTTGAAGATCCAAGATCTGTGCACCATTCTTATCGAATTGAACTTTGAGGTCCCGATCCGTGATTGCAAAAATGGACATCAAGTTCCTCTTGATATCTGGCACATAAAGAACATCAGACAACTATTTTACAACTCCATCTGACTTGAAAGCAATCGTACCTTTTCCTTTTGCTGGAGATTTTGCATCATTGCCGATTACTACCATGATGTGGGGTGGATTTCTGTTTTGTGTATTCAATGCCATAACAAGACCATCGTACTTTGGTGGGAGAATCCGTATGCACCTTCATGCTAGATTCTCGCTGGTGATGGTGATGCCAATCACAATCATCTGATCGCACAGATTCTTCACCCTGGTGATGAACTTCTCTGCCACTTCAGACTCAGACAGTTTCTTGTTCGCGAGTTGAGTCTCTAGATTTTGAATCTGTATCTGATTTGTTGTCTCGTACTGATTTTTCAATACCGTCCATGCCTCCTCCGCTGTGGTGACATGTTGAATTAATGCCATGATGGAATCACTTATACTGCAGACAATAGAACATGGCGCATCTGCATTTCTTCTTGTCCACGCAAGAATCTCATCCACAGTTGGTACTATCTGTTGTCCTGCATGGGCTGGATATGGTCTCGCAACCGGCCTCACGTCCACCCCAGTAGCAGTGTCCCAAAGCTCGTATGCGCTTAGGATGGTCTTCATCTTGAACTTCCAGAGTGAATAGTTAGAGCCGTCCAACTTTCCGCTTTCGTCGAACGGTGGGATTTGCAGTCTTGTGGGCTGGGCCATCTCTCACAATCTGCTCGCAAACAGAAACACACTACCAAATCTTCTTGCTAGAGTCCAGGCTCTGATACCATGTAAGAAAATAATACAACGTCTGTGATCTACAGATAACAGGATCTCGTATGCAAGAGAGAAAAGCAGATAGTATGGAGAATCAAAAAAATTTGATTACTGTAGAACTGATATAATAGATGGCGCTGCCTCCCAACCATGCGCTCCTGTGAAAGGAGCTTCGATGGCATGCTGGAAATAGTAGAAGACGGAGGTTGGATGCCAAGGAATCAGGGCTGCTGTAGCGAGTGATGAAATGGGCTTCACGGGCTTGCTCTTATATAGCCACCAGTCATAGTCAGTTAAGCCCAATATGGTGACCGACCTAGTTTGCCCAAAACAGTCGATTAGGGGTCGGTCCCGAAATAGGCCACTGACCACACGATAGAACCGGTGCGCAAAATAGAGCAACTAACCTACAGTATCCATTCGGCCCACAGCCATCGGGGATCATCTGGGACTCCAAATGGGCCCTGCAACCCGAGAGTGGGCTGCCCCGAGAAAAGCTCTATCTACCCTCAGTGCAGTCAGTCATGGGATTCCTTCTCGCACTTGCATGTAGCCTAGTTGGTGGTGTGCCAACTCTATCTGAAGCTGTCCAACCATCAAGCCACACATGGCCCCCATCTGGTGTCCAAACCACGACCTACCGGATAACCGAGCTACTCAAAATGCCTTCTCCTCATATGGGGGGCTTACAAGTAGAGTTAGCTGGTTCCCGTGTAGTTACACGAGAGTGGAGCATTGATATCTAATAATACTCTGGTGTGGAATTAAATATCTAAGGCACACTAATCTAGGCACTTCAACAGCATGAGTAAATAATGTGCGGTAACATTGACTGCATCCTTTGCCAAAGTGCTATCTTCTGCAAGACATTGGAATACATTTTGGAGATCCCCAACCACATCAACCGCCATTTTTCTCCACTCAATTTCAATCCCAATGAATAGATCAATGCTCAAATGATAAGCCGACTCTACCAAAGAGTCATCTTCTTAGAAGCACACCACATATCTCCTTTCAAACAAATGGTGGATACAGACTACCTGGAAATAGAGCAAAGATTGTATGGTGCCAAGGCTTTATAGCAAGATCGACTAGCATGCCACAAGTTTCACAGCCACTATGGATTATAGGCATGGCATCCCAACTCCATGATTACAATAAGCCATAACCCAGGAGTATGTTGTCTCTGTGTCAACATGGACTTAGGTAGCACAGAATGTGTGTGTAGAGTAGCGGCAAAAGCTCGGCTTGTGTACTTGCATAAGGCTAGGAATAATCTCTCTTAGGAATCCTCAACATGTGAGTTCTACTTTCAAGATGCAACTCCTACATGCAACACGCGAGTTCTACATGAAACTCCTACATGGAACATACAACTCCTACATGCAACTTGCAACTCCTACATGCAACTTCTATATGCAAGTTCCACATGTAGAGAGAGAATGTCTTACAATTCCTACATGCAGAGAGAGAAGCTCTCCAACTTGTATAAATACCCCATAATGGAATGAAGCCCACACTCTTTGGGGCATTGTGTTGAGTTCTAATTTGGTATTCCAAGCAATTGTCTCCAAGTGTCCATGCTTCCTTGCACTCCACATCCAAAAGCATGTCCTAACCTTGCAACTCCTCCTCCCCTCTCTTCCAACCTTGCAACCCAACCTCTCCCTCTTCTCCTCCTCTTCCTCTCTTCTCCTCCTCCCTCCTCCTCCTCCTCCTCCTCCTCCCTCCTCCTCCTCCTCCTCCCTCCTCCTCCTTTCTCCTCCCTCCTCCTCCTCTTCCTCTCTCCTCTTCCCTCCTCCTCCCTTCTCCTCCTCCTCCTCCCTTCTCCTCCTCCTCCTCCCTCATCCTCCTCCTCATCCTCCCTCCTCTCTCTCCTTCTGCTCCCTCCTCTCTCTCCTTCCCCCCCATGCTCTTACACCTTCTTCCTCTCCCACTCCTATGTGT